>NW_023233036.1:174007-180920 GCF_002007445.2 Ailuropoda melanoleuca
GGCCTGTGTTCGCTCTATGGTGAAACCTTTCCTGTCCCCGTGGAAATGCTTGCATTTCACGTGAAGGAAAACCTTTTTTAGAGAACCCTTTTTTCCCCCCCAGAACAGTTTCAAGTTTATAGTAAATTGAGCAGAAGGCACAGATCTCCGGGGACAAATGATCTCTGTCCCCCCACCTCTGCTCACCCCACCATCAGCATCCCCTCTGGATGGGGCAGTTGTCACCACTGATGACCCCATGGACATGTCGTCATGAGGTGTCATGACACAGAGTCCTCAGTCTACATCAGGGTCACTCTTGGTGTGGCACACTCTGTGGGTTTGCAGAAATGTGTGATGACATGTACCCACCGTGACAGGGTCATACGGAATAGTCTCACTGCCCGAAACCCTCTGTGCACTGCCTCCTCATCCCTCCCTCTCCATCCTCGTCCTTCCCTCTCCATCCTCACCCCTCCCTCTCCATCCCCACCCCTCCCTCTTCCTCCCCACCCCTCCCTCTCCATCCTCATCCCCTGGCAGCCACTCCTCTCTTTACTGTGTCTGTAGTTCTGCCTTTTCCAGAAGGTCACAGAGTTGGGATCACAGAGTAAATAGCCTAACTTCTTCCATTGGGTGATATGCATTTAAGTTTCCTCCATGTCCTCATGGCTTGGCAGTTCATTTATTTTTTGTGCTGAATAGTATTGTATTGTCTGGATGGACCATTTTACCCATTTACCTGCTGAAGGGCATCTTACTTGCTTCCGGGTTTTGTCATTTATGATAACCCTGCTGTAAAGATCCACATGCAGGTTTTGTGTGGACGTAGGTTTTCAGCTGCTTTGGGAAATAGGAAGGAAGAGAATTTCTGAATTGTACTTGAAAGGTGTGGTCAGTTTGGTAAGAAACAGTCAAACCATCTCCTACAGGGGCTGCCCCATTCTGCCTTCTGTCAGCAGTGAGTGGGAGTCCCCAGGGCGCCACATCCTCATCAGCGCTTAGTGTGGTCAGCGCCTTGGATGGGTGCCGTTCCCATAGCTGCGTGGGGGTGTCTCGTTTCAGCTTTCGTGTCCCTCATGGCATGCCGTGTGGCACGTCATCTCACAGGCTCATTTGCCACCTGTGTAACTTCTTTGATGACATGTCTGTCAGGGTCTTTGGCCCATCTTTTGATTGACTTGTGTGTTTTCTTGTTGGGCTTTAAGAGTTCTTAGCATATTTTGGGTAATGGCCCTTTACGAGATGTTTCTTTGGCAAATATTTCCTCCTGGCCTGTGGCTTGTTATCTTGAGCATGTGTCTCACGGAGCAGCAGAAGTTTTTAATTTTCAGGAAGTGCAGCTTACCAGCTCTCTCTTCCATGGCAGAGCCTTTGGTATTGTGCAGAAAAGGTCATTTCCATGACAAAGGGCATCTAGGGTTTGCTTCCCTGTTATCTGCTAGGGGATCAGAATGTTGCCTTTTACGTTTCATCTGTGATCTATCTGAGTTAATTTTTGCGAGGGTGTAATTGTATGTAAAGATTCCTTATTTTTGGTGTGGGTGTTCCGGTTGCTCCCACATCTTTGCTGGGAAGACCCCTGTCTCTGCCCCACTGTGCTGCTGCTGCTCCTTGGCCAACGATGAGTTGACTGTATCTGTGAGAGTCCGTTCCGTTCTCTTCCCCTGATCTGCCCTCCGTTCCTTCAATAACACCTACTATTTTGATTACAGTTGCTTAAATAGAAGCATTTGATCTAACTCCTTGTTTTACAGCCCTTTGTGAACTTGTATCAGAAAGTGACTCTGGGTTGGATCCAAATTTGCTTATGTTTTGTTCTCACTCCTAGCCCAGTGTTTGCCTTTATCTGGGTTTCCTGGACACGTGTTTTGAATAACGAGGTAAAGACTGAGTTCAGATGTGTCTTGGGGCGGCCTGGGTGGCTCGGTCAGTGAAGTGTCTGCCATCAGCTCAGGTCATAATCCCAGCATCCTGGGATTCAACCTGGAGTCTGGCTCGCTGCTCATCGGGGAGCTTGCTTTGTCCCTCTGCTCCTACCCCTGCTTGTGCGCTCTCTATCAAATAATCAAATTAAAAAAAAATTTTTTTTTTAAAGACTGAGTTCAGATGTGTCTAAGTTGTAATGAGAAAGCTGTAAAAAAAAAAAGTCTGGAAGTACTTTAATTCTAGATAGGTGTTTTGGTCATTTTAAGGGTCCTTAAGGATGTGTTAGAACTGCTTTCTTGTAGTTGCAAACATCATTGTGCAGACTGGCCAGACATTATTTAATGCAAGTTAATTCTAATTTCATTAAATCATACGTGTGCGTACCATGAAGAGCAAAGTGGTTTTAGGAGGCGTTGAAGAGCAGAGGCAGCTGCATTGTGCCCACCCTGTCCCGTTGCCTGGAGACCCCCACCCTCAGCCCTGCCCTCTGCATGCCCCTCTGTGGTGGGTGTGGATGGCGCTGCCTCTCTGTCCCCTCTCCCTGTGCTCTGTGGGCTTATACCCTGATGTTTGGGTAAATCCATGGTTCGTATTAATGTCAGACTCACTTTGTAGGATCATGCCTCTTTATTTGGTGACAACTTCCATTTATTGTTAATTGCCTTTAAAAAAATTAAGCAGGCATATTCTTTCCATTCTTTCCTGTTTTCATCCCACTTTTAGCTCTCTCTTCTGTGTGTTCAGCATGTGTCTCTCCTCCCTGCTTTTTCCTTCTCCCGCGAGCCCATGGCCGGGTGCCACATCGGGACGCCCTCCACTTGAGCACCCCCCTTGCCTCCCCTGGAAGGCCCTCTGGGTCCTTCTGGGGCAGTGGAGATCCCCAGTAGCTCCCCTCCCAGGAGTGGGGCACACTCTGTCTTGCTTGGCTGACAGGACGGCATCTTCTGTTTCTCCCCCAGAATTTCCAAAACACTGCTCCTGCATTTTCCAGCTTCCAGAATTTAGTATTTTGGTTGAGTTTGGGAGTCTCCTTTTGTTCTGAATTTTAGGCTGGTCACCTTGTATGGATGGTGACCTACTGAGTCTGGAATTGTGTCTTTCAGATGTGTGGCTTTTGTCTGTTTGTGTGACCCTGTGTCCTGTCTGTTTCGTGGCCCTTTTCTTCTGAACCTCCATTGGCCAGATGGTGTGACCCCCAGGATGACCACATAATTCTTTGTTCTCTCATTTTTTTTCTTTCTGACTCTTTATATATTTTTTTCTGTACTTTCTGGGATACATCCTTGAATTTATTTTTCAACTATTTATTTTATTTTCCTTTTTTACTTTCCAAAAGCTGTATTTCTTGTTCTATAAATTTCCCTTTTATATATGGTTCTATAAATTTCCCTTTTATATATAGTGTCCTGTTCTTGGGTCACAGGCAAAATCTCTTCTCTGTCTTTCTGTGATATTTTTAAAATGTTCTCTTATGGGGATGCCTGGGTGGCTCAGTCGGTTAAGTGTCTGACTTCAGCTCAGGTCATAATCTCAGGGTCCTGGGATTGAGTCCTGTGTAGGGCTCCCTGCTCAGTGGGGAGTCTGCTTCTTACTCTGCCTCTGCCCCCCCCCTCACTTGTACATGCTGTTTCTCTCTCATTCACTCTCTCTCAAATAAAATCTTTTAAAAAATAAAACGTTCTCGTTTCTGGTAATGTTTCTGTTTCCTCTGACTTTGTCAGTCACCCTCAAAGTGGGGGATCTCTTTCAATGCATGATAATCCTCAGCTGTGAGTCTTCATTAAGTGCGAGACATTAAACATTTATGCGGAGTTTGTTTTTGGTGAGTAAATGGGGCTTATTGGCTGGTGGAATTTTCCACAGAGATCTAGTGGCAAGCCAGTTTTAATTGGAAGGCCTACATCAATAGGAGGTATGTTCTCTTGGCCTGTTTTATTTCCCAGAGGAGAATATCCTAGTCTCCTGTTTGGGGAGGGCGAGGGCTGGGACAGGTAACTGCCCAGCTGTTCTTCCGGAAGAAGGTAGAGCCGGGTTCGGAGGCAGCTCTGTTCAGTGTGTAAGCTTTGTAATCATCTTCTCTGTTTCCAGCCCCAGGACGCCTCCCCAGCCCCTTGCGCTCTGGCCCCCTCTGGTTCATGTATCTGGGTATGGGGAGGGGGCCCATGCATGCCTCCCTCACACCTGCCCTGGACACATGTTGTGCTTTGGAGCCCTGAACCTTGAGAGTCCTCATCGAGAGCTCTGTCTGGGGACTGTCGGATCCCCGATTTCTGGCTCTGCTAAGAAAGCCCTCTTTCTGCTCCTTACCTGTCAAGTGGAGGTTGACGTCTTTTTCATAATTGCTACAAGAACCTGCAGTGTTTAACGTGGACAGCGTGCGGAGTTTGGAGGCATACACACATCAGCCCCACAGTCAAGGTCTTGAACGCACCCATCACCTTCCACAGTGTCCTTGTCCCTTCTCTCTGTTACGGTACAAACCCCTAGTGTGAGATCTACCCCCGGCACATCCTAGGTGCTGCGGCTTGTTGGCCACAGGGGCTGTGTGTGCACGGGGCTCTGGAGCTCCTTGACCAGTGGCTGGCCGGGCATTCCGTGCTTTTACAGCCCCCTGGATGGTGCTGGTGCAGAGTGTGTGCCCCTTTGCTGAGTGAGACGACACTGGCTTGCTGCTTTGTGATACAGAAAGCCTCCTTGCACCCTGGATCACTGATGTGCTGCAGATGAAGATGCTGAGGGGTGCGTGCTTTCCCCAGAGCACAGTCCTGACGCTGGAGTCTGGGGCTCCGGGGTCCCTGTGCTCTGTCACAGACTCTGTGCGTGTGTGTGTGTGGGCGTGGAGGACTGTGTGTAACCACAGCCTGCACCACAAGGGGGAGGGACGTCTCCAGGGTGTGAACACTTCTCTTCCATATGTGGGAGTGTGCTCAGACTCCATCCCCACGGCTGCCCTGGACGTGATTTTGGATGAGGTGCAAGCCGACAGGCACGGTGTGTGTCCAGCACTCACCCGGGCCAGCTGGTACAGGCGGCCGCCACAGACACACAACTTGACAGAGCTGGCAGCGCCACGATCCTCGCACTGCACTCAGCTGAGCACGCGAGCGGCAGGCAGGACCGCAGGGCGGCTGCCGGGCTGGGGGCCAGCCGGCGGGAGCTCCAGCCCCAGCCTCTCTCTGGCTCTGCGCCCTGCAGCAGGTGCACCAGCTGCTAGCAGCCTCTCAGACTGCCCGGGAGAGTGCGGGGGCAGAAAGCCTGTCAGACACATGGAGATCCTCAGTCCTGGCCACATGAAATGCAAAGGCCGTCTGTGTCATTCCACGAGAGCTACGGGACACAGCTTCTCCTAGGAACAATCCTGCAGCTCTTTGCTAAGAGTTAAGCTCTCCAGGAAGAGTTACTTGAGTAACTCCATGCAAATCCAAGCTCTCGACACGCTGGACCATGCGTCTGTCTCAGACTCGCATGCTTGTGGAGCACGTTGCGTTGCGTGGTCTGTTCCTGAGATGTAAAGGCCCAATGTTAACTTGTTATAGGAGCCACAGGTAGTAAGGCTGGGAGGACCTCCAGGCAAATGTGGCGTGCTGAGTCCACGTCCGGCTTCTGATGACACCAGCTAGAATGACCACACAGAAACGGAGGGGCATCTGCCCAGAGAGACTGAGGAGGGGTGAGGACAAAACAGCAACACTTAAAAACGTTTTATTTTTAAATTTGTGTATAGTTGACACAGAATGTCACCTCCAGACCTTGTTTTCGTCATCTGAAAAGTGATGCCGATGTTTGATGTCTGTGCTATCCAGTATGGCGGCCACAGCCACGTGAGTGCTTCAGGTGTGGACAGCACACCTGACCAACAGAATTTCAAATTCGGATTGACTTCACTGATTAAAACTTACTGAGCCCGTGCGCTGGGGAGTGCAATGTCCAGCACTCTTGACCTGATGCATCAGATGAGGTACGAGCCTGCTCAGCTTGGTACCACCAGAGAGGGCTCAGCATGAGGGGTGAAACCTTGAAAGGGATGTTTCAGGAATAGATTTCAGTTGGAGGACTCTGGACACAGGACATGGAGTACATAATTAGCCGTGGTCTCCTAAAGCATATGGTGTTGGTGTCATGCCCATGGTTATTTGGGCAGGTGCTCATGGAAGACCCTGGCTGTTGGTTGAATGTATTCTGTTTGACCCCAGCTGCTGGTGGCGTGCCCAGCATGATGCCCTTGCCCCGACGTCCTCACAGCCTTACTTCCTGTGGCTCCTATAACAAGTTAATGTTGTGCCTTTACGCGTCAGGGAGAGACCATGCAATGCAGCCTGCTCCACAAGGCACGTGAGTCTGAGACAGATGCATGATGCAGTGTGTCGAGAGCACAGATTTACATGCAGTTCCTCCACTCTCAGCCATTGCATGCTCTCCTAGAATAGGCAGGTTGGCAGCATTGAGCTTTAGGAGAACTGTTGGGCAGGAAGGGACCCTCCAGAGAGGAATGGACGCGCATGTGAGTCCCGCCTTCCTGCCCCCTCAGCCCAAGCTGGGAGAGGCAGAGGTGTGCACGGAGCATTTTCCTAAGATTGAGCACTGGTGTCTTACCTATGCCTGCAGCTAGGAGGAACCTGTCAGGATTAGGTATGGCTGCCATTTTTTTTTATTTTAATGATTTTTTTTTATTATATTATGTTAGTCACCATACAGTACATCCCCGGATTCCGATGCAAAGTTCGATGTTTCATTAGTTGCGTATAACACCCAGTGCACCATGCAATACGTGCCCTCCTTACTACCCATCACCAGTCTATCCCATTTCCCCACTCCCCTCCCCTTTGAAGTCTTCAGTTTGTTTCTCACAGTCCATAGTCTCTCATGTTTCATTCCCCCTTCTGATTACGCCCCCTTTCTTTATCCCTTTCTTCCCCTACCGATCATCCTCGTTCTTATGTTCCATAGATGAGAGAAATCATATGATAATTGTCTTTCTCTGCTTGACTTATTTCACTTAGCATTA
>NW_023233036.1:181525-202777 GCF_002007445.2 Ailuropoda melanoleuca
AAGTTCGATGCTTCATTAGTTGCGTATAACACCCAGTGCACCATGCAATACGTGCCCTCCTTACCACCCATCACCAGTCTATCCCATTTCCCCACTCCCCTCCCCTTNACAAATTGTCTGCCCTCAGGAGAGTCACAAGTGAATTCTACCATGACTGCTCGTGATTTCTCCAGATCCTTATATTCTCCTGCTTGAGGTCCCAGAAGAGTCACGCGGCTTGCTCAGAGACCACGTGGTGGTGGGCAGGAGGGCTGTGTTGGTGGGACCTTGTGCTGAGCAAGTGGCCGTGTCAGTTGGTGGCAGGTGGCGCAGTGTCTGGGTGGGAGAGGGAGAATGTGGGAGCTGGAGTGGAGGGATCACAGGGTTGGGCACAGAGGGCTGTTGAGGGTTAACCAAGGGGTTATGGGCATGGGGGCCACTGTGGTTTTTTAGAATCACTCGTCACGTAAGCTATGTGTATGTTTGCCTAAATCCGTGGCTCCCAAGCTCTTTCTTCCCTGACACAGCTTGGCCATGTGACACGGATGCCCCCAGAAGGGCCCCCAGCACCCCAGTTGGGTGTGATTGCTGTAGCATGTCCGGGCCTTGAGGGGAGGGTTTCCTAGTTCTGTGGAAGGCACCAGCAGAGCGTGTACCCCTTCCCCAGGTGTGAATCACTGAATCTGAGAGGAACCCCACGTTACCACTTGGGTTCCCGCCAGGGGTTCTGTGCACCGTCCAGACTCCCGGACCGGAGAGGGGGCTCAATCCAGAGCTGCCACATCTGACAGGGGTTGGCTGGGGGAAGACGATGCCTATGCTGTGTAGGGCCAACCTCGGCGCCAAGCTCAGCACCTGCTTCCCTTCCCCTTATCCCTGCTGTGTCAACGCAGCATCTGGCCTCTCCTCATGCCCCCTCTGGTTCCCTAGCCCTGACCTTCTGTGGGGCCCTCATCATGTCACCTTGAGTTCAGCTCATCTGGATGAAAACACCACCAGCACTGAGGTGGTAGCTGGATCATGCAGTGTCTGATGGATCCAGACTCTGTTTCTGCTTCTTGAAGGGGCAGTTTGGAGCTAAGATTGATGCTAGGGACACACCTGCACCTCCATTGTGAACATTTCTGTTCTCTAGCAATCGCTAGTAATTCCTTAGGAAAATTAACCAGAAGCATCATGTTTGATTTTGTCACTGGGAGGAGACTGTGGATTAAAAGAGCAGTCCGGGGGTTTTGCAGTGGACTGGCCAGCATGCCAGCCTGGGTGCTCACAGGTGCTGGGAGAGCAGGAGGGCTGTGTACCTGCAGGACCTGGTTGAACTTCACCATGGTGACTCACGCTTGCGTCCTCCACGTGGATCACGCAGTACGCAGCGTGTGACGTGCAGGACCATTCCTTTCTTCTGAGGGAGACTATTTCTTAGGCCTGGTATTAACCTGTAAGGCTTTCTGGAAATGGCTGGAAAAGTCCGTGAACAAGTGTATTGGCCAAGGAATGAGAAGGAATGAAGGTTCACAGGGAGCCCAGGGCATGCGCGCATGCGTGTACATGCACCCGTGTGCATGTGTGTGCGCATGTGTACATGAGTGTGCATGCATGTGTGTGTACATGTGTATGAGTGTGTGCATGTCCTTATCTGGCCTCGAGGGCTAGGGGCTGGTCAGGGAGACAATAGTGCCAGAATGACGCTGGTTTGGGACTGGCTGATGAAGAACCGGCACCAGGTGCAAGAGGCGGAGTTAGGCATTGGCATTGGCCTTGTGTCGTATGGTTTAGCGCTTCATCGATCCCTGATTGTCCCAGGCCTGCTGTTCTGAGTCCCAGCTAAACAGTCAGCTTCACAGCAGTGGGAGACGTCTTTCTGAACATTTAATTCCACATTTTGTATTTACTGGGTTCTTATTTGATTATTGCTTTGTTTTCTGACTTTTAGATTTGTTTAGAGTGGAAAATTGGTAATACCAACTTGTCTGCAATTGATGATACTTGGCGAGAATTATTCTTTCCCTGGTGTGGAGGGATGGTGAGGGGATATGGGGGAGGGTCACAGAGGGAGGCTTTGTGACCACTAGTCCCGCCTGTCAGAAGCCACTGTGTGGGTAGCTGGATCACATGGTGGTCGAGGGCAGGCACTGGGCTTGGGGCTCCTGTGTACTGCGCTCCCCTCCCCCTCCCTCTCCCTCTCCACTGAGTCCTTGCTCTAGGGTACATAATGCCTGCTCTTGGGCTGGGAGTTTTGGAGGAATGGTTGCAGCTGCATCGGTGGAGAATTCAGGATGGAAGTTCAGCTTTTATTCTGATTGAGTTTAGCATGCATCATCATAAATCCCCACAGAGATCTCATCGCAGATGCTTTTGGTCTGTGCTTACAGTGCTGAATTTTCTGGGGAAAGCCATTTCCTATTCTTTCCACCTCCCCTTCACTTATCAAATAAGGTATTTCCTTCATCATTTACTACCAAACTGTGACTGTAAACACAGACTTTTCTTCCTCATTCCTCTTTGTGACTCATCCTGGATGAAAGCATCTCTGCCTAGATGCTACAAGGCCAGCCCAGTACACTGCCCCAGTGGCCCTCCACTTTCAGGCTCTAATTGCATCTAATATTTTAAAAGCCATCACAAAAATTGGTGGGCCCATTTGCCTTATTGTAGGAGTCCCTTGAGTGCAGCTTTTAAGATCCTCACAGGACCCATTAGGGGCATACATTAAATAGAACTGCATTACCATTCTAGAGCAGCAGTTACAATGAGCACACCTACCTGATTAACCTTTCCAATGAAAAATGTATGTCATCAAAATTTCTCTGTATTGTTTAATTTGTGAGATGGTTCTGGGCGTGAGGACTCGGTGCAGCGCTGAATGACCTTATTAGGAAAACACTTGCTGGGGGGCCTGGGTGGCACAGCGGTTAAGCGTCTGCCTTCAGCTCAGGGCGTGATCCTGGCGATCTGGGATCGAGCCCCACAAAGGGGTCTTTCGCTGTGAGCCTGCTTCTTCCTCTCCCACTCCCCCGCTTGTGTTCCCTCTCTCGCTGGCTGTCTCTATCTCTGTCAAATAAATAAATAAAATCTTAAAAAAAAAAAAAAAAGGAAAACACTTGCTGCAGTTAACGAGGCACCTTTCTCTACCTGAACAATAACCAAATGTGTTTTATTTATATGTTTTAAAACAGGTTTTGCCTGGCATTTTGCAGAAGCATTGCTGTATCTTACCAGACAGGAATACAGGTAAATATATTTTGTTCTTCTGATTTGAGAGCATAGGTTGTATGTCAGTGGAATATTTGAGAAGTATGATTGCATAATTTAGGTATCTTGTTTTCTTAGCTGCTGTTTTAGTGCAAGGCTGTATATAGACCAAAACAAGCAAAAAACTGGATTGGTCAGTTTTGCGGTGAATTATAACCCGAGCTCAAAGATCTGTTTTTATTTGACTGAGTACATCGATTTAGGTGATAGTTGTCTTAGATTTTTAAGGGAAACTGGTTGTCTTTTGAAGTTGAATATATGAGTTGCAGAATTGTTTATTTTGTTGATTGTACTTACTCACTGAGGAAGATCACTGTTATCGGCTAGCATGGAATGTGTCTGCAGTCTGTGTGCAGTCAAGGCTTTGCCTGCAGTCGGGGTGGGAGCTGGCCAGATGCCATATTCTTGAAATCTCGAGGGTCCCAATGAAAACACAGAAGGATGGGTGTCTCACAGTGGGAAATTGTATGTCATGTGACTTCTCACAGATGTAGGAGGCTGGAGGCTGTGAGTGAGATTGTTTGCATAACTTTTAAGGAAGCATGATGGGGGGTGAATCCTGAAAAGAAAGCTTTGAGTCTTTGTTGTGTTGAAGTTCAGAAACAAACATGAAGATCACATGGAGCTTGTTGTTCTATGGGTCTTTGTCTTAGCTACTCTCCCCTGTGGGGTTTCTAATTTAGGGCATTTTCATCAAAGAAATAGCAGGTCCTGAGGAAAAGATATGGAATGCTCTGTCTTTTCTGCCGAGGGCTAGTTCTGAGAATTACTCCTTCCTGGGGTCAGCTGTGTCCTGTCAGATACATCTGTCTGCATTCCAGGATACTTGTGTTGGGTGTGACACAGAGCTGGGCTGACATTTCCTTATGTTTTCCAGCTTTAATAAAATAAACCATAATGGACTCTGTGAGAGAAGAGTTTAACGTGTTGGGGTTTACTCTGCTTTTAATATAAAGAGCATATTAACTAGCTAGTATGGTTATTGAAATCTCATTCTTAAGCGGTCAGTAAGTTACGGTTTTATATTATGCATTCCAGTGTAAAACTGAGTATTTTGGGAAAAGTAGGATATTTATTTTTTTACTTATCATGGACGGATTATATCACCAACCCTATTGTTTTATCAAAAATAGTCCATAGAATGGTCTCTGCTATCACCCATTCAAATGTACATTGCCTGTGTCTTTGAGCACACTTACTTACAAGGAAGTTTGTTGAGAACATGGTTAGGTATTTTTTGAGCCTCTTTCTACATTCTGGAAGCCTCGGTTAGTAACAAAAATATATGAACAGGTCACGTTGAAGAAACAAAGATTTTTGTAAACTGTGTCCATCAACAATACTGATTATAACACAATTTAAAGAAGGAATGATTAGTTTATGTCTTCCAGGCAAGTCTCTGATTCTGAGAAGCATCAAAATTAATGATAAAATTAATTAAAAGTTAAATACCATTCTCTGGGAATCTAATCTAAAATCTGGGATTTTAGATCTTGAAATGAGCTTTCTATATTTTTAGCCAGTCTGATATATAAGAAATTTCAAGTTAATATATGAAATGCTGCCAAATTGAGCTGTTTTATTTGCTTTCTGTAGGAATCCAAGTAATCAGCCTTTAGAACCAAGAAGGCGTCCTCTCAGTAAGACTTGAATATTGAGGACATTTGCTAGGCAATTTTCTTTAGAAGATTATTATATTATAGAACTAGTTGTGAAAGACCCAAGGCTATGACATTAGGCACGGATTGGGGAAGGAATGGTATCAAATGAGAGGAAAGAAGAGTCGGCTGAAATGATTACTCTTTCAAAGTGTCCGCTCAGAACTGAACGATGTGCGAATTCTGGTTTTTACCATGTAATGGGATCTAGTATGTCCGAAGCTGCTTAGTTATTTAGGAAATGTTTGGAAATTTCTTCAGACTCAGATGTAATGGTTATTGCTTTTGCATTTTAATGACATAAAAGTTCCTTATGAACTTGAATGAGTTTTTTTTTTTTTAACTTTAGTGTTTATATAGAAGCATTTTCACATTTTTGATGATGGTCAACGTTGGAATGGGTCAAGAGTTTCAATTTGGGAAGATGAAAGGGGTTCTGGAGATGGATGGTTGTACAACCTGAGTGTGGTGTCACTGAAATGGTTAAGACGGTAAATTTTACATGATGTGTGTTTTACCACAGTTCAAGAATAGGATAGCTTTGGCATGAGCTGTGTCTATCTTGTTCTTTTTGATCTTTAGTTATTTTTGAAATGCTGTATCTACTCCATTAACTTATATTGGCCATAGCTGAGGACCTGGGAGAAGATACATGTACTTTCAGGTGTTTTCACTGTTATGGAGCCAACGTACTTAGCAGAAGTGGTGATGAACTATGATGAGTGACATCAGACGGTGCGTTGGAAGTGGTCCTTCTCTGGGTTAGACAGGACAAACATCATTTCCTCTTGGTATTTTGATTACTCCTGAGAGTTTCGGTTGATAACATGCAGAGCTAGAGTGATTTCTTGAGACCAGCTCTGCAAACTGCCTTGTTTTTCATGTTCTTCTGAGGGACACAGAGAGTTGGGTGTTTATGTCGTGAAGGACAAATATTTGCATGACCACAAATGTGCATGGAGGCTTTTCTGTGTTTTAAAGTCATTCCCTTCAGGCTGTGCTTCCAACCACTGTTCCCTTTTCTTCGGGGACCGTTTGACCCTTCATCTGCCTTCAGTTTGCCCTCTCTCTGGAGAGGCCTGCTGTTGAGCGTGTGTATGGGACTAGCGCCTGCCACGGGGACGCTCTTGGGGAAGAATGGCTGATGCGTGGCGGGCCACTCAGGTGGATGGTTGTCATGTTAGCGGCTGTCTTGGACTCTGATCCCATACCGACCTTTATCAGAATGGCTGCTGAGGTGTCTGTGGGCCCCTCCCTCTCTCACCCCTGTTTTGGGGGAGCTGCCTCTGACCAGCATGTAGAGTGAGGGCAGGTTTTTCACACGGTCTGTGTCCCTTCACAGAAACTGGCTCCCTGTGTCTGAACTCCAGCTGGCTGGTCTTTGGTGGGACCCCAGGACACCATGCAGTTACAGTAGTCCAAAATAGTGCTTGTTCCTCTGTGGTTTAGAGCCTTTTTTGAGCAGTGACTTCTTCACAAACATCATTTTATTATGATTGGCTATTTTCGGCACTAGAGATAGCCCGTCTTTGAGCTTTTATAGGCAGTTTCCACTGTGAAGGTGGTGGAAGTCGGAACGTTGGTTCCTTGCTGTACGTGACTCACAGTGTAAGCGGCTCATCATCTCTCTGCTGCTGTCCTGTGTCTCATAACATTAGTGTACAGTTTCTGTATAATAGATATTAGGTAACACATGGTGGCAGCTTTCTATGAAAGAGATGTAAACTGGATGTGTTTCCCGAGCTGTGAGGGGGTTGGGAGATACTTCGTTCTTGGCTGGTCAGGCTTCCTTGTCTTGATGATCACTGCAGTTGCTTTATCACCATGCCATTTGGGAAAGCCATGAGCTTCACAGATCCTCCTGTATTCGGGCTACACAGCAGGCTGGGGTTCTGATCCCGAGCTCCACTGTCGCACGGCATTTATCCCGTGTCCGTCGGGAGACAGCCTATTCGACTGCTAAGAATAATGAGAAGTTTCAAGAATGAATTGATTTTGCCATCAAGCGGTGGTACTTCCTCTGCAAAGTTTGACATTAACGACGGAGCCAGGAAACTTCAAGTGGAGCATGTGGCGGCCTTTGATTTTTGAGAGACGTTATACCCCTACTTGACAGAATGAAAAATGTGAAATAATTTGTATATAAGGATTGGGGTGGAAAGCTGTGAAGTATTTTCCATTCATTTCGTGGAGCGGACTCCTACGTGTTTGCAGATATGCGCTGTGGTATTCACGGAGGGCATACGTGTTACTGACTCTGGTTATCGCTGGGTCCCTGCCCGTGAGAGGCTGGTCAGTGTTCAGCAGTGAGAGTGGGGGTGGGAAGCCGCGGTTTCTGTGCTGTGAGTGCTCCCACCGCTCGTTGCTGAGTGTGGTCCAGGAGGCGTTCTCGGTCCCCTGCCCTCATGAGCGGGGAAGAGCTGGCTCAGCTGCACCTGTACCCCTCAGGCTCCTGCCTTTGCTTCCACGCGTCCTGTCTGAGGTGTTCATCTGGGGGATACAGTCTGCACGCGCTCTCCCTGTGGGGCCCACTGTTCAGTTGTGTATTGGCTAAATAAAATCTTGGATTGAAGTTGAATGTTTGTGACACGGTATTTAGTTTAAAAAATCTGTGTAGGTTGAGCAAATATTTTTTATCATTTCTGTCTGAATGTACAGTCTAAATGCACTATTACATAAGGTTTTTGGAAACTTAATTACACATTATTGAACTCCTCAGTGAGCATGGCTGTTGAAATATGGACACCCACTGGGGCCATTTGCAGATGGAGTTCAAAATGGCAGAGGGAGCATAATTGTTGAAATAGCAGGGGCGATTGTGTTTGGTCCATCCAAGTCCCCTGTTTCTTCAGAGCTGAGGTTTTAAAAAAGCTTTTAATTTCATGATGGGCACATACGGGAAAATCAGTGAATGAGTTTGCACTTTTTGCCACAGCCCTGTCTCAAGAGGACCGGGTTCCCAGTCCCCGGGGGCAGAGGAGGCTGGTGGAGGGTGGGCATAGTTTCACACCCAGCAGACGTGTGATTCCCGGAGCTCTGCACGTGGCCGTGTCACCCAGAGTTGTATTTGAGCTCTACGGGCACAGTGGACATCACACTGTATTTCTACGGTGTCTCTGGTGTAAAAGGCTGTTTCGTGTTGATTTGGGTGAGTCCTTTGACTTCCTTGCACGATAGGGAATGTCTTCCCATTTTGCAGATGGGCAAGTAGATCCAAATGTAGGTGTGACCACCAGCTCGGCCTCTTGAGCTCAGGACCGGAGGGGCAAGCGCTCCAGATGGCTTTGGTGCCAGAAAGATGTCCAGTTAAGTGGGACATTACCCCCATGCTGTGCTGAATAGTTTTCAGCATGTCAGATGAATGACATTTGAGCGGACTCGGTTAAGGGTGAAATGTCACTTCTGTCAAAGACCAGTATTTCAGGTAAGTTTCCTTTATCCACATACTGAAATTACTTATAAAAGCTTTCTGAGGTGTGCAGGTGGGATGCCTTGTGCTGTGGCTCAGAGTGGGGATGGCAGGGGCAGCCGCCGGAAGGCGAAGGGGGCAGAGGAGAAGCCGGGAAGACGCCCTCCGTGCTCAGCCTGTGTCTCCGTGGCCCAGTGATGAATGGTTCTGTCCCTCTCTGCCAGCTGGGGACAGAAACAAATCCTCATCTGCTGGAAAGGGCTTTATTTCATAAACCGACTTTATGACTTTATTAGAAACTGAGTCGTGCTATTTAATTACTGCCAGAATGAAAGGTTATGGATCAATAGTTTTAAGGCCAAAATCGTTCTTTTTTTTTTTTTTTTTTTGGTCCACGTGGCTTATTCCTAACCTGGAGGGCCTACTTCTCACCTAGCTGGCATCTCTGTGCTGAGTAGAGAAATGTCAGCCCTTTGGGAAGGTGAGATGAAGCGGAGTGCCAGCCCTGTTCACCCCGGGAGCAGGGCGCTTCTGTGCAGAGCAAGTGAACATATTTACTGCCTGAGGTTTGTGGTTTGGTGGCAGTTTCATTAGGAGACATACAGTTCTGTGGCTTGAGGCTGAACGTGGTTTGGATGTGTCTCCACCGGCTGTTTCATGACTGAACCTGGCGTCTGAGCCCACCTGTTTTCATGACTTCCCCCCCCCCACCGCCCTGAATTCCCAGGGCTGCCCTGTGTGGTGCCAACCTGGGGGGTTGTGAGGTCTTTACCCCCTAATGACAGGGACACCCGAACTTACTCCTCGCTGAGAATGCCCAATTTGTGTGCTGGTTTTCACTCTGGGGAGGTTGGGAGCGTGGATTTCTGTCCACCTGCTTGTCCTCGCGGTGCTGGGCGTGGCTAGGCGCTGATCCCAGGACTGCATTCCAGGGGAGCAGAAGGGACTGCAGGTGACGAGTGAGGCCACCACGTTCACGGTGCTCAGCGTGTTTTGGGAGCCCCGGAAAGACACACAGGGAAGTCTGCCACTCCATCTCAGAGAGCCCTGGGGCTCCAGGGTGTGTCCCTGAGTGCATCCTGGCCCCATGTCCCCTGTGTTCTTGGAGCAGGGTCCTGGAGATGTCGTCCGTCTCCAAGGAAGCTCATTCCCGGAGCATGAACATTGCCGGGGTTCCGGGGTTATCGTGTGACTGAGGGTGAAGTTCCTTATCTATCTACCATCTGTCTGTCATCTGTCTGCCCCTGTCCACCGCTCTGTCCGCAGCTTTACCTGTGCATCCGTCTGCCCACTGGAGGCCCCACTCCCCAGAGTGTGGCCTGCCTGCTCCCCTGCACTTTGCTTTGCAGGGTATTCCCTACCCCCTTCGTTTTCTGCCTCGGTTTCTCACTGATTAGTTTGTTGCTGTCATGCAACAATGAATAATCGTAGGGCCTGTAATTTTGTAAGTGACCTAAAATTCTTTCCAGTGTGAGACGGGATACACCTGCATACGTACAGACATAAAACTGATGGGCTGTTATCAACCTAGGGTTGATCATTAAATCCAGCCTAAACCTCGTTAGCAGCCAGAACTGAAGAGGAAAGGTCTTAAGTGAACCTCGTGTTATTGTTCCTGTGCCGAGTGCCAGTTGTTGGCGTGGTGACGGTGGTGACGCCGTGGGGATTTGGTTCCAGGAGCCAGGGACTGAGCTCCTGAAAAGCTGGGTCACGATCGGCGTTAACCCGGGTGATGTGAGGGTAAGCACCCTCCCCTGGGCTCGTGTCACCTGAAGAACAGGGCAGTGCCCTCTGTCTTCTGCTGGCCCGGAAGGGACCCGTCCTTCTCGGTCTGTCACATTGGGCACAGGAGGATGTGAGGTGCCCAAAGTTTGTGGGGCTGCTAGCATTTCTTCCTTCTGAGTAAACCGTACTGAGCGCTGTATGCAGGTGTGTTCACCAGGGAATGGCTGGAAGTTTTTCTGGTTTCCCCATGAGGAAGACTCAGTCAGGTTTGGACATGCGCCTTCTTTCCCAGACTCGCCTGCAGACATGCAGTCCTGAGCACGTGAGGAGGAGGCAGAGGGAGCAGGCCGGTGCAGGCACCCCCGGGTCCCGATGTGCTCCTAGGTAGCTTCAGGGACCCTTGTCTTAGTTGTTTCTGGCTTTGATGGGAGTTCTCACACTTCTGGAGGCTGAAAGTCCGTGGTCAGGGCCTTGGAGGATCCACGTCCTGGGGAGGCTGGAAGTCCGTGGTCAGGGCCTTGGAGGATCCGTGTCCCGGGGAGGCCAGAAGTCCGTGGTCAGGGCCTTGGAGGATCTGTGTCCCGGGGAGGCCAGAAGTCCGTGGTCAGGGCCTTGGAGGATCCGCGTCCCGGGGAGGCCGGAAGTCCGTGGTCAGGGCCTTGGAGGATCCGCGTCCTGGGAGGCCGGAAGTCCGTGGTCAGGGCCTTGGAGGATCCGCGTCCTGGGGAGGCCTTGCAGAGGCTGCCTTCTCGTCTGCAGAGAGCAGGGAGGTGATCTCTCTCTTGCCTCTTTCCTGAGGGCCCCTCTCTCACGACTGAGTCACCTCCCAAAGACCCCTGTCCTGATCCTGCTGCCTTGAGGGGTGGGCTTCAACATGGGAGCTTTTTGGGGTGGCACAGATGACGAGTGTGTAACCACCCTGCTCTGAGCTCCTGCAGACTTAACCAGGTATGCTCTTCTCCCTGGAAGATGTTAATTCTGATATTTACGGCTTCGGACAGTGGGGTGGGTCATTGGTTGCAGATGTCTTTCCAAGGGGGAGAAGCCCAGTTCCAGGTGAAAGCAGCTTTCTTGGGGGTGCGCTGGGCTGACCGTGTGCAGAATTCTCTGCCCCTCACCGTGAGGAGGAGGGTCTGTTTCCCGCCCGCTTGAATCTGGGCCAGCCATGGCTCTGGGACGTGCTTTGACCTGTAGAATGAGGTGGAAATGATACTGTCCTAATTCTGAGCGAGGCCTTCCGATGTGGCCGTTTACAGGAGCCTGGGGGGGGGGTGCCTCCTAGGGGATGAACGATCATGGGCAGAGAGGCCATCCATGCTGGGCATGTGCACGAAGGCCCCTGGGATCTTCCCGCTGCTCGCACTGGCTGCTGTGCGGGGCCCAGCCAGGACCAGCCAGACTGATGCCCACAGAAGGACAAGCGGACGATGCTGGTGGCTCTGAGCCACACGTTTGGGCTGGTTTGCAGTGCATTGGTTTATGTGGGGGGGTTCGTAGTGGCCACTGCCGGGAAGGGAAGATTGCCATTCGCCAGGTTTCTCCTGTGTGCCAGACGCTGTGCCGCTAGTGGTTTTGGCACCCTCGTGAGGACCTGAACTACTACTCTTGTTTTTTTTAAGATTTCATTTATTTATTTGAAAGAGAGAGAGAGCACAAGCAGGGGGAGCAGCAGGCAGAGGGAGACATTGACTCCCCGCTAAGCAGGGAGCCCAATGTGGGACTTGATCCCAGGACCCTGAGATCATGACCTGAGCTGAAGGCAGACGCTTCACCGACTGAGTCACCCAGGTGCCCCAAGGACCTGAGCTTCTGAGCCAATTCCCATGTTAGGAGAGTGTGTTTCCCCAGGAGACCTTATTCCTTACCCCGACTCCTTGTCTTCATCACTGTCCTGGGACGGCATCTACAAGGTCCATCTGTTCTCCTGTGAAGTAACTGATCAAAAACGAGTGAATCCAGTTGGAACGGCCGTGTGACTGTCCCGACTCAGAGACCTCTCCCTGTGGATTTGAACTGTGCAGAACCCAGTCCTTAGGTCACTTTTCTCTCTAAAGCTCTGGGTGACGAGTGCAGCTAACAAGAGGTGTTTGATGCTGCTGGTTGGGAGCCGTGCACTTGAAATCCAAATGAATTCTCTCCAGTGTCCTGGTCTCTCCAGATTTTAAATCTCAGTCTCTGACTTGTGCAGCTGTTGTGTGTGTGTGTTGTATAAGTTCAAAAATTTTGATTTAAGGTTCCTGTTTAATTTTAAAGATTTTTTATTTATTTTTGGGGGGGTCAGAGGGAGAGGAAGAAGTAGGCACCAGGCTGAGCAAGGAGCCCAACACGGGGCTCGATGTCATGACCCTGAGATCATGACCTGAGCCAAATGTTTTAAAATGTGCCTGTCTTTTGGGTATAGTTAGTTAAGGTTTCTTAAAATTTAGAGGGTTGGTGCTTTTTTGTCAGGCTTTAGTGGAAAGGAGGGTATATGGAGTTGTCTGGTCCTCCTGTGCTGTGCCATGAGCCTGCACGACAGCCCGCGTCAGCTCTTGCCCGTCTCATCATTCCTTGGGAAGGACGGTGCGTTAGGCTTCATGGTGTCTCCATGTCCACTTCTGCCCGGGAGGCAGGGTTCTTGAACAGGGGTCCCTACAGTCTACTCTCTGGACAAAGAACTACCCTAATACCTTGCGGATAAACTGTCAGTTGCTATAGATTTGTTTTCAAGAAGACAATTATGTTCACCCACATGGTTGTTTGGTGTAAGTTCTTAACTAAAGAAGTATTACTCCATCCTNGATTTTATTTATTTATTCGACAGAGATAGAGACAGCCAGTGAGAGAGGGAACACAAGCAGGGGGAGTGGGAGAGGAAGAAGCAGGCTCATAGCGGAGGAGCCTGATGTGGGACTCGATCCCATAACGCCGGGATCACGCCCTGAGCCGAAGGCAGATGCTTAACTGCTGTGCCACCCAGGCGCCCCTGGTGTAAGTTCTTAACTAAAGAAGTATTACTCCATCCTTTTTTTTATAGCTGTTTAGATACACAGGTATTTGGGTTATCACTAAGCATCCTTGAATTGAACAGACAATGATATGGTATATTTTATGAGTTAATGAAAATATCAAAGCATATTATTTTACAAAATACCCTCAAATCTATCTATAGACAGCACTCTAGAAGCCATATTTTGAGAGTAAAAAATCTTCACATGTAAAAACGCACCATTGATATGAAATTGATACAGTTTGATACTGTAATTAAAGTTGGCTTGCCGCATTAGCGGCAAGTTGTCCAACAGTCCTGCGTAAGATGGCAGAGTGCGGCGGGGGGTGGGGCGGTGTTGGATGCTGCCTGTGACATGGCCCCAGAAGGAGCCCTGAGTGTATTTCACAGTTTTCTGCCTTCCATGAAGAATGGGGGGCCTGCCAGGGTGGGGCGGGGCAGAGGGGAGCCCGCTGAGCCCAGCCTGCCCATGAGCAGCTGGGGAAACGCAGGTCCCTGCTCCAATGTGGCCCTGGGCTCCCTGAGGAGGGAGGCAGTGTGACAGTGGGGAGCGTGAGGCCTGGAGAGGGTGTGGGGTAGAGCAGGTGCATGTGGGGTGAGGGCATGTGGGTCTGCCCCTTCCAGCGGCTGCCCAGTGTCTCCTGTGCCACAGTCTGTGGTTTGTCCATAACTCTTCCTTCCCTTTGCTAAGACGTGTCTTACACTCAAAATGTCTTTGAGCTTGGGTAGCCATTTCAGTAGCCTCCTCCATCCCATGTCTGTAGCTGGCCTGGGGTGGGGGGCCCAAGCCCACCCCCAGCTCAGGGATTCTCGGGAAGACTCCCAGGACCCAGCATGCAGTTGTGCTGAGGGCTGAGATTTACTGCAGTGAAAGCAGGCAATGAGAGAGGGCAGAGGACGTGCACAGGGAAGGCAGGCCAGCTTCCTGGCCCCTCCCGCCCAGTCACGCAGGACACGCTGTGTTCCCCTGCAAGCGATTGTAGGAGAGCTGCTGAGCATCGTCCCCGGGAGGCTGTAGGGACCAGCACCTGGGGTTTTTATGGGGAGCAGGTCTCACATGCACCCTCTGCCTGGCTCATCCAGATATGTGGACTCCCCAGAGGAAAGCAGGCGCTTGGCACGAATGGTGTCATTGGTGCTAACAGTTTAAGCATAAAAAGCCCGCTTGTCAGTCAGAGAATGGCCTTGGGCAGGTCTCCTCCTGCCTTGTCCTGTTAGGTGGCTTTGAGTTTGTGCAGCTGCCGCCAGGCCATCCCCAGCGCCTCGAGAGGGAGCTGTGCTGTGGATGCCGTGCCCCGGAAGGAAGTAAGTGCATCCTCACCTCCCCTACGGCCAGCCTCCACTCTCCCTCCGAGGCTCTGCCGGCTCTGAGTGGGCAGTGAGAGGTCCGCAGGGCGACAGTGGCCAGAGGCATGTAGGCCTTCCCTTGGTTCAGGTCAGGCACACCTGGGTCAGGGCTGNCAGCGCCTCGAGAGGGAGCTGTGCTGTGGATGCCGTGCCCCGGAAGGAAGTAAGTGCATCCTCACCTCCCCTGCGGCCAGCCTCCACTCTCCCTCCGAGGCTCTGCCGGCTCTGAGTGGGCAGTGAGAGGTCCGCAGGGCTACAGCGGCCAGAGGCATGTAGGCCTTCCCTTGGTTCAGGTCAGGCACACCTGGGTCAGGGCTGCCCTTCCAAGTCTGGGTCTGCTGTGGGCGCCAGGGTTCATGGGCGCTGTAGCTGATTCGTCCAGCAGGTGATTGCTGATGACCAGCGTGTGTCCCGTTCTCAGTGTTAACTGGATGTGTCTTGGTGAAAATGGGAGAGGCTGTATCAGAGCTGCCAGCCAGATGCCACTTTAGACCAGAAGCCAGCTCTGCCCTCTGCCCTGCTCGAGCAGCAGCGCCTGCCGTGTCCTCAGAGAGGTTTTCAGTTAAAGTAGAGGCATGTCCTGAGCTTCTGCTGGGAGCGGATCCTGAAGGCTTCTCAAGTAATGCTGAATTTCTGGCTCTGAGATTGAAGACTGTTTTAATATTTGCCTGGAAAACATTATATTTCATATTATTAGTTTTTACTGAAGTATTGTTGACACAGTATCATCAGTTTCAGGTATAGAACAGGAAGGTTGACAATTCTGTACATTACGACATGCTCACCACAATAAATGTCATCACCATTTGTCGCATACAATATTATTACAGCATTACTGAGTGTTCCTTATGCTGTGCTTTTCAGCCCTGTGACTTTTTTATTCTGTAACTGGTGATTGCCAGAGGGGAGGGGGCGTGGGAATGGACAAACAGGTGAAAGGGATTCAGAGGTATAAACTTCCAGACATTTTACTGTAAAAGTACTCTGCATGAAAGGTAAAAGCTTTTTTAAAATATGAATTTATTCATCTTTGATGGAACTTATTATAGAGTTTTAAACATAAAGTTTTAAGCACTGCCCAAATATAAGGTTCAGGGTGATTTTTTGGTGTGTTTTGTGTCTGAGAACCTTTTATTATCTGCAACCACAAACCATATCTGCTAGAGGTAGTTTTAGTATGTATTTTAATATCATTGCTCTAAAGCTCAATGAAAGCATCNAATGATCTGTCCCGCACTGTCTGGTCGTCATCTATGTTCTGAAGCAGAAGGACACTGATTCAGTTCCCTCCACGCGCAGTGCTTCACCAGCTATGAGCATAGAAAGACGAGGGCTCCAGTCCTCAAGGGGCACGTGTTTTCATGGGGACCACATCAGTGCCAGCAAACTGCTGCCTGCTGCAGACGAGCTGGCAGCCTGGCTGGAGCACGGGGGTGGAGGCCTCCTGGGTGGTTTGCAGAGGAGCAGGCTTGCGGTCACTGCTGCTGATGCAACAGCCTGGACGGGGNAGATAAAGACACTGATTGATTTTTCCAACAAGGGCTTGCTTATTTAGCAGGTGCAATTTCGTTGCTAAACAGGTCTTCAGGTGGTACATAAATCATGCTACACACACTTGATTTATAGCAGCCATTCTCTCAGCCGTGAGCTGGGTAATGTGCAGGAATATTAGGAACTGACACACAGATAGTGAAAGAAAGAAAGAAAGGAAGGAGGGAGGGAGGGAGGGAGGGAGGAAGGAAGGAAGGAAGGAAGGAAGGAAGGAAGGAAGGAAGGAAGGAAGGAAGAAAGAAAGTGCTTCTTGAGGGAAGCGAAGCCAGGGTCTTGGGCTGCAGAGAAGCTGGGGACCGTGTGCAGTGCCCGGAGCTGGCTTCTGGAGCAGTGCTGTTTCTGCACTGAGCCGAGGTGTCCTTAACATGTCAGAAGGCATTGGTCTGTAAGTGAGAAGTTGGACCCTCCATCAGAGTGCTGCACAGGTTTTATTCTTCCTGGAGGGATGTGCAGAGCCTCTGCCGGAGAAGGGCTGTGATGGCTTTGTGAGGTCCCCTGGGGTTAGGATGGCACCTGACTGATGCCGGTGACCCCCTCATACAGGGTACACAGTGCACTGTCTGTAAAAGCATTTTTAAATTGAACTGAACTGAATATGGGCTTTTATCAGATGACTGGTGCCCTGTTACTGGGGACGTAATGGAGAAGGATAGCATAACTAATTAAGGGAAAATGTCTCAGAGAGTAGTGTTTAAAATAATTAAACAATCAAAGACTGCCAAAGGTCTCAAGTTTATTAGCTGCACGCCTGAGGAGCGTAGCAGCTGATAGCAGGCGAGCACAGCCGGTAAGTGATTTTAGGGTCAGTTCAAGCAAACATTCTCTTCCAAAGAGACCAGCAGTTACGTGCCCCTCAAGTCAGGAAAAGATGCTATTACCACTGCTCTGACTCAGTCCTTGCCCGTGTGCATAAGAGTAAAGCCCAGGTCAGCTGTTGGTGACTGCATACAGGAGTGTGTGAGCTCGGGAACGTGTGTGTGTGCAGAGAGGGGCTGACACAGTATTTCTGTACCTTGCAGTGAGTGGGGACGTGTCAGAGTGTTCTCTGGGGCCAGTGTTAATGATCTGTCCCGCACTGTCTGGTCGTCATCTATGTTCTGAAGCAGAAGGACACTGATTCAGTTCCCTCCATGCACAGTGCTTCACCAGCTATGAGCATAGAAAGACGAGGGCTCCAGTCCTCAAGGGGCGCGTGTTTTCATGGGGACCACATCAGTGCCAGCAAACTGCTGCCTGCTGCAGACGAGCTGGCAGCCTGGCTGGAGCACGGGGGTGGAGGCCTCCTGGGTGGTTTGCAGAGGAGCAGGCTTGCGGTCACTGCTGCTGATGCAACAGCCTGGACGGGGGCGTGGACACCAGCCCAGACAGGGGCATGGACACCAGCCTGGACAGGGGCATGGACACCAGCCCGGACAGGGACGTGGATGGGCAAGCCTGTAGGTGCATTTCAGAGACCTCCGGATGTGGTCACTGCCTGTCCCTTGCAAATCGTCCTTAGGGATTTGTGAGATTCAGTGCTCTAAAGCCCTCAGCAGGTGGATTTATATGTGTATGGATCAGGACAGTCACAGGGGAGCATGACGCAGATGCCCGCATGAGTGCTATGGACATACTTGGATTTTATGTATGGAATTGCCCTGACTCCTGTCTCTGGACAGAGGTGGGTCAGCCAGGCACAGGGAAGAATGCCATGCTGCGTGTGGTGCCAGGAAGGGGTGGCTTTGCGGTGGGCCCAGGACCCTGTTACAGGCAGTCCTGAGGAGGCGCATACAGAGAGCTCGGTTAGTAGTCCTAGGTTGTCCAGGTGGTGCACAGAGCCAATTCTGTGGCCTCTGTCTGAAGATGGATTAGGGTTCTCTGGAGAAACAGAACCAGCAGGATGTGAATGTGTACACACGAACATGCAAACGTGTGTGCACACACGTACATGCACACAGGCACGTGCATGTATGCACACATGTCCATACACACCTACACAGACATGTATACACACCTACATACATACATGGTTAAAGACATACTGTACACACAACACACACACATGCATCCCACACATGGATCCACATACACATATACATATAAACACATACACATACATTAAACACATACGTGTTACATTCACACAGGAGCAAGGGACCCTGAGCACTGTGTCATCAGGCATCTGGCTCCCATGATCATGCAGGCAGGCAGGTCCCAGGATCTGCAGGGGTAGTTCTCATGCTGGAGCCCCAGGACAGCTGATGGTGTGGTCTGTCTGAAGGCAGGAGGAGAGCCAGTGTCCAGTGTGGAGGCTGTCAGGTGGAGTCCCTCTCTCTCAGTTCAACCTTCAACTGATTGGACAAGGTTCATCCTTACTGGGGAGTGCAATCCGCTTTCTCAGTCACCAAATCAGATGTTAATCTCATCTGTAAATGCCCTCACAGACTCACCCAGAACAATGTTTGACCAGATAGCTGGCCATCTAGTGGTCGAACCCCATTGACACAGAAGATCCACCATCGCAGGTCATACCTGAGTGGGGGGCTGGGATAAGTTTACCTGACACGCTGGTGAGCCCAGTATCTGGGCTGTGAGTGCTCTGAGGCAGGAGTCATCGGTGAGGTCCACAGAGCGTGGGCTAGTAGGGCCGTGGTTGGAGAAGGGAGGAGCTCACCAACCACAGACTCCTTGCTTCTGCCGACAGCATCCTCAGGGGAAGCCAAGGGCTCTGGGAGGGGGTGTCACCAACCCTGGGAGTCCTGCTGCCAATGCCTACCCTGTGGAGAACCTGGAGGTCCGAGAAGCAGGGTGTGCCCAAGGATGTGGTCTCCTTCCCTTGTGGGGTCAGGCTTCACCATGTGGAGCCCCTTGGGCTTGGCTCGGAGGGATGGTGCGTTAGGCACATCTTCTGTTTTCTGTTTCTGGGGCTGTGACATCTGGGAGCTTGTGTGCTCTGCAGGGCCGCCCCTCGGGGGGGCCAGTTCCTAGGTCAGCAGACCAGGAGCCCGCACCCTGACCATCTCCTCTATGGGCTCTCACACCTGGGCCACATCCACCTGCCATCCTCAGCCCAGGGCCATGTGCCAGACAGTGAGGGGCAGACCCTGAGGCCAGAGCCACTTGCAGAATTCACACTCGCCATTCCGGAGGCTGCCCCACTCCCAGCCTCGCCCATTGCTCCCAAGGAAACCACAGAGAAGGCTTTACCTGTGTTTTCCTCTCCTGACATGCCCAGTGCTTCCCCGTGTGGCCCCTGTGCCACACCTCCTGTGGCTGGGAATCTGTGAATGGAAACTTCTTCATCAGGATGGTTATTTCTGTGTCATGTGCTGGCCACACCTGGTTAAAACAAATCCCTGGCCAATTTGAGACAAGCAGACTCTTGCCCCGAAACCTGGGGCCAGATGTCAGGGATCTCAGAACCCACTGATCAGCTGGTTGATGGTGATCGAGTGAAAGTCAGGACAGATGTGCCCACGTGCTGCGTGCTCCCAGGAATGCTCTCCAAGGGAAAACATGCTCTTTATGGACGGATGTCAGCCCCGGGAACAGGAACAAGTGAGGGTTTGTGGGAGGCTCTGCAGCGAGCACTTTCTTCCATGGATGTATCCGTCAGATGAGTCACGGTGACTGGGGCCCTGGCGTCCAGTGGGGGCATGAGAAACGCTGGTTCCCGGGTTGTGGAGTCTCCTGGATACGTAGGGAACGTGTTTGATGGAATTTGTGAACAGAATGAAGGGGCTGCATCAGGCACATCCTTTAATGAGTGACCAGTTCTGAGGGACTTCACAAGCAGAGCCCTCGTGGGGGGGGGATCCTGAAACTCCCAGAGCATGTGCTCGCCCCTTGAGCCCCGACCTCCCATCATAGATTGAACAATGTCCATTCATGTTCTTCTCAGATGCATGAAGGAAGGGCAGAGTGTGGCGGTGAGCCCCTCGGGGAGACCTCCATGGGGGGCATCAGGACATGAGGTCAGGGGTTGAAATTCTGTTCTCGGCGGTTCTTAGGGGTCCGCCTAGAAATAGAAGCAGAATTGAGAAAGGAAAGACGGTCTGCAGACTTGTGCTTCAGGAGCACACATGCCCCGAGCCAGGCACGTGGTGGGCGGGCTGGCAGGTGTCTCTGTGACGCATTTGAATGCAGAGGGCCCTGGAACGGCATGGGGATCAGGGATCCCTCCCGCCCCGTGCAGTCAAAAATCCACGTTTAGTGTCTGATTCCCCCAGATCTTAGCTACTCATAGCCTACTGCTGACCAGAAGCCTTACTGATCACATAAACCGTGTCAGCGCACATTTTGTACATTCCGTGCATTATATCCTGTGTTCTTGTGACAGAGTAAGCTAGAGAAAAGAGAATGTGATTAAGAAGATCATAGGGAACAGGGGCACCTGGGTGGCTCAGTCATTAAACATCTGCCTTCGGCTCAGGTCATGATCCCAGCATTCTGGGATCAAGCCCCACATCGGGCTTCCTGCTCAACGGGAACCCTGCTGCTTCCTCTCCCACTCCCCCTGCTTGTGTTCCCTCTCTCGCTGGCTGTCTCTCTCTCTCTGTCAAATAAATAAATAACATCTTTAAAAAAAAAAACAACAAAAACAGACTCTTTTTTCTGATTCTTCAGCTATCCCTGGGGGAAGGGTGGAGGGTATTGGGAAAGAATGGCTAGGGTGTTGTTTCCCTCCCCTGTGAGAAGATGGGGAGGAATTGATGTTTTCACTGAGTTATTTTTTTTTAATGTTTAGTACTCCCTTTATTTTTATTTTTTTTAAAGTCAAATATTTTTTTATTATGTTCAGTTAGCCAGCATATAGTACATCATTAGTTTTTGATGTAGTGTTTAACGATTCATTAGTTGTGTATAACACCCAGTGCTTATCACAACACGTGCCCTCCTTAATACCTATCACCCTGTGCCCCTGTCCCCCCAACCCCCTCCCCTCTGAAACCCTCAGTTTGTTTCCCAGGATCCGCAGACTCTCATGGTTCGTCTCCCTCTCTGATTTCCCCTCCCCTTCAGTTTTCCCTCCCTTCCCCTGTGGTCCTCTGTGCTATTCCTTATGTTCCATATATGAGTGAAACCATATGATAATTGTCTCTCTCTGCTTGATTTTTTTCACTTAGCATAATCTCCTCCAGTTCCATCCATGTCAATGCAAATGGTGGGTATTCATCTTTTCTGATGGCTGAGTAATAGTCCATTGTGTACAGGGACCACATCTTCTTTTTTTTTTTCTTGTGTGTATGTAGAGTTTCCTTTTCTTTTTTTTTTAAATGATTTTTTATTATATTATGTTAGTCACCATACAGTACATCCCCGGATTCCGATGTAAAGTTCGATGCTCCATCAGTTGCGTATAA
>NW_023233036.1:203127-232810 GCF_002007445.2 Ailuropoda melanoleuca
TTTTGTTTCTCGTGTATTGAGTTTGAGAAGTTCTTTGTAGATCTTGGATACCAGTCCTTTATCTGTAGTGGGACCACATCTTCTTTATCCATTCCTCTGTTGAAGGGCCTCTTGGCTCCTTCCATGATGTTAACTTGCCTAGCTGGAGGGAAAAACAACCTTAGCTTGGCAATAGCCAGGCCTCCAGGACCCTGTGAATCGTCTTTAGCATATCAGAGTCCTTTTGGAAACTTCCCTGGTCTTTACCTCCCCCAACTCCAAACTATATAATCAGTCACCTCTCTCACAATCCTGGGGACAGCGACTCTTTCTGCCCATGGGTCCTGTCCTCGTGCTTTAATAAAACAACCTTTCTGTGCAAAGATGTCTCAAGAATTCTTTCTTGGCCCTTGGCTCGGGACCCCACCACTCCAAAACCATGTCAGGTGCGCTGTCCCTCTGTGGAGCTAGCTATGGCTCTGGGGGCTATGCATATCGTTGGACAGGAAGAGTGATTGGGTTGTGATCCAGCATCAGGTCTGTCTGCTGCCAGACTCTTCCCTGTGCCCTGCTGCACCCCCGGCCTCTGAACTTATACCCCCAAAGAACCCAGATGGGCCAGCGAGTCCTTGGTCCTGGGTGGTGTGGGCATGGCATGGGGACAGGGGGCACATGGCCCAGTTTCTTCTCCTCCTGCCCCCTGCCCAGAGCTGTGGTCTCTGCACATGTACCTGTGTTCCTAAGGTAATGGCTGAAGGAGCCAGTGGGCACATCCTGGAAGGACGCCTGCTCTGTTCCTCGAAGACGTCGCCTGCTCAGCAGACATGTGGTTATTTCCCCAGAACCACTGCGTGACAGACAACGTGCCCACCTGCCTGTCTGCTCGTAGAGTAAGCCTGGCCGAACGTGAAGTGTGAAGTCATTAAAGAACACTTGGGGAAGTCACTCAGGCCGCCCCGGGAGCCATGTGGTCCACCCCCCCCAGCCAAGAGCCACATAGGCCACCCACTTGGAGCCACATGGGCCACCCCCAGGAGCCACGCGTGCCACCCCTGGGGGCCACATGGGCTACCCCGGGAGTCTGTGGTACAGGGAGAGCTGGTGCTTCATGAGGAGTTTGCAGATGCCTAGGGATAGGGCGGGAGAGCCTGACCAGTCACCGTTCCCACAGATTCCCCCACAAAATAAACCCCCGGCCAGGAGAGGCCCCCGACAGTGCCTGGGAGGATTCTCCTCAGTCATTCCACTAGCTTGGGCCATTTAGCATTGCCATGTGCCAATGCTCAATCAATACTGCCCTTTCTAAATGTCTGCACTCATTTTTGAGTTTCCTATAGGCCGCAGAGCTGGTGGTCAGGCGTCCATGCCCGCAGTGGCATCCTGGCCTGCTGACATTCTCTGAAATATCAGTCTTTCACAAGCACTCGGTGCCACTTCCCCGGGGTGTTCTCTTCAGACCTCTCAAGAATGTTCTTCAAGCCTTTAATAGCCAGCCTGAGGGGGACGCTACGGTTGGTCTTTGCAAAACACATCATTACTTACAGAGGTTCTCTGCTTTAGTGGGCCAGCTGCTCACGTGTGGGCAAGGAGGGCTTGAGCTGCTTTCCTGCCGCCACTTTGAGGACTCCCGCCCCTGAGCGTGCCGAATGCATGGCCCGCGTGTCTCCGGCCCATGCACGGCCGCTCCGTCGCCTCAAGGGGAGATTACAGGCGTGTGCTGGGTCTTCACCGCTGATTCCAAAACATGGCGCATCTGCAGCCAAAGCCATGTTGGGATCAAAACAGAACCGACGTTTTCAGTCTTCCATTATTGAAAAATCTCGCTTCATCAACTCTTTTTCCCCAAAATAACTGTTTCCTCCATGAGTACGTAAGGAAAGCTGCTCTGAAGGGATGCTCGCTAATACAGGTTTTCTTGAATGTCACCAGGGTCACAGGTGGGACCGTTGGCTGTCCCCCAAGCCATAGGACATTTGTATTTCCCGCAGAGTCCTGTGGCCTTGCTGGGGTTGGGAGCCTGGGAGGCAGGAGCCCTGCGGGTACTTACTCTGCATCCCTTCTTGGAGAATATTGTGACACCGAGTAATTAGACCTGGTTTACTCTATTCGATAAGAAAGTGCAAAGTGTGTCATAGTTAGGACCACCTTGTGATACAGACCAACCATGTAAGACTTGTATGTTTCTGTGGGGAGCTCAGTTTATGTTCAGTTACACGGAGTTTTAATGACGAGTCTTGTGCTTCCCCAGGTTCTGGGGAGCAGAGGCAGGTAGGACAGCTTCAGGGCCTGTCAGGAGATGGAATGCCAGGAGCTCACACAGGGGACGGGGTTTGTGGCCGTGCAGAGAACCCTGCTCTAATTTCTGTCTGCAACAGCTATGGACACTTTTCCCAGAGTGGTCCAGCAGGTTTTGAGGATGGGCAGACATTCTCTGGAACACGAGGTGGGAAGCAAAGATCCATGTGGGCAGAAGAAATGGCCCAAGTTCTGAAGTCTGATGCAAGGTGTGGGACGGGAGTCGGTTAGTTGGGGTTGTAGTTGGGCAGGGTCTGTAGGCTAGAGCAGGACCCGGGAGGGCCATCCACTTCTCAGCATGCTGACGGAAAGGAGCTTGTGTGGCTGGTGCACGCAGTCTGGTCAGAAGCTGTAAGCGGCTTTGAGGCCACCCCTGGGCCATGGCTGGGGGTCTGTCCCACCTTTATTCCATTAGGCCTCAGGCCCGTGGGGCTCTCGGATGAGCACAAGGTACAGCAGAGGGCAGAGGAATCTCCTGTCTGGGGAGGCCACGGAGAGGACTTGGAAGATGTGACAGAATACATGGTGTAAACTCACTAAGGATCAAAGTTCAGAGGCAGATGATGTGTGTCCTGCAAAAATAAAATTTTTATGCTCAGAAACCTCCGAAGTGTGTCTGAAGAAGGGACAGGGCTGCAAAGGCCAGTCCCAGACCCTGCTGGTGAGCAGAGTGAGTGACAAATGTGGGGGATGTGGGCTGTGGTCCCAAGGCGGTGGCCACGTGGGGACCATCCTGGGCTGCTGACATGGACACCGATGCAGGGACTGCACACACTGGCCAGACCCTACAACTACCAATAAAGGAAACCTAAGGATAGAAGGGATCACAGTTCATCTTGAAAATTAAAAGTGCTTTTGGCTGGTATTAAAGCAATAAGAATGCTTGGAATTTAAATGAAGGCCACAGGAGCCGTGGAGGACCGTGGGGCTTGGAGCCCGAAGACCTGGCTTAATGTTTGAGTTTCGCTACTTACTTTATGACTCTTTTGACATTTACTTAAATTCTCTCATTTTCCATTTCACCTTTAAAATTGGTATAATCATAATGGCAATATTGAAGGTGCTTGAGTGATGTGAACAGGAAATGCAGATAAAACACTTGGTGCTGTCAGGTGTGCCTTACACTGGCTGGGGTGAGTGTGGGGAGTAGGGAACAGCATTGGAACGGGATGGAACACAACACTTCACACGTGGGACCCAGGCAGGAGTTCTGTGTGTGTGAGGCTCCCTCATTGAACCTGAGGTGTGACCCACTGGCCTGAGGTGCCCTGTAGGCTCTGTTGTTCTATTGTCTGTGCAGTGTCTGTAGCATGTAGCACATCTGTGAACCCTGCACATACATACCGTGCAGGACACACACATGTATGCACTGTGCACACATGTGTCCCGTGCAGCAGACACATATGATATGCACATGTGTAGAAGTACAAGTACACACATGTACTGTGCATGTGTGTACACCATGCAGCACCAGCATGCGTATGCACCATGCACACGTACACAGTGCAGCACCAGCACATNGCACTGTGCACACATGTGTCCCGTGCAGCAGACACATATGATATGCACATGTGTGCAGAAGTACAAGTACACGCATGCACTGTGCATGTGTGTACACCATGCAGCACCAGCATGCGTATGCACCATGCACACGTACACAGTGCAGCACCAGCACATGTATGCACCATGCACACATGTACACAGTGCAGCACCAGCACGTGTATGCACCATGCACACATGTACACAGTGCAGCACCAGCACACGTATGCACCATGCACACATGTACACAGTGCAGCACCAGCACGTGTATGCACCATGCACACATGTACACAGTGCAGCACCAGCACGCGTATGCACTGTGCACACGTGTACACAGTGCAGCACCAGCACGCGTGTGCACCGTGCACACGTGTACACAGAGCACCAGCACGCGTATGCACCGTGCACACGTGTACACCGTGCAGCACCAGCACGCGTATGCACCGTGCACACGTGTACACCGTGCAGCACCAGCACGCGTGTGCACCGTGCACACGTGTACACCGTGCAGCACCAGCACGCGTGTGCACCGTGCACACGTGTACACAGTGCAGCACCAGCACGCGTGTGCACCGTGCACACGTGTACACAGTGCAGCACCAGCACGCGTATGCACCGTGCACACGTGTACACCGTGCAGCACCAGCACGCGTATGCACCGTGCACACGTGTACACCGTGCAGCACCAGCACGCGTATGCACCGTGCACACGTGTACACCGTGCAGCACCAGCACGCGTATGCACCGTGCACACGTGTACACCGTGCAGCACCAGCACGCGTATGCACCGTGCACACGTGTACACCGTGCAGCACCAGCACGCGTATGCACCGTGCACACGTGTACACCGTGCAGCACCAGCACGCGTATGCACCGTGCACACGTGTACACCGTGCAGCACCAGCACGCGTATGCACCGTGCACACGTGTACACCGTGCAGCACCAGCACGCGTATGCACCGTGCACACGTGTACACCGTGCAGCACCAGCACGCGTATGCACCGTGCACACGTGTACACCGTGCAGCACCAGCACGCGTATGCACCGTGCACACGTGTACACCGTGCAGCACCAGCACGCGTATGCACCGTGCACACGTGTACACCGTGCAGCACCAGCACGCGTATGCACCGTGCACACGTGTACACCGTGCAGCACCAGCACGCGTATGCACCGTGCACACGTGTACACCGTGCAGCACCAGCACCGCGTATGCACCGTGCACACGTGTACACCGTGCAGCACCAGCACGCGTATGCACCGTGCACACGTGTACACCGTGCAGCACCAGCACACATGCACTATGCACATATGTAAAGTGTGCAGCACCAGCACACATATGCACCCTGCAGACACATGCACTGTGAACATATGTATATCATATAGCACCAGCACACACGTGAACCAGGCACACATGTAAATTGTGCAGCACCAGCACACATATGCACTGTTCATACATGTACACTATGCACCACCAGCGCATGCATGCACTGTGCACACATGTACGCTGCAGTATACAGCACATACACACAACACACATACAAACTCTGCATGTATGTGCACTATGCAGTGTAAGTACAGATGTGGATCATGCCTGTGTATGCAGTCTGCAGTGTATAGCACACACATGCACTATGCACATACACACTCTGTGCAGTAAACAGTGAGTACACGCACTCGGCACATACATGCATCACTTGGCGTGTAGCAGCATATCATACTTTGTGCACACTGGGCATACGATGCACACATGTGGTGTGTAGTATTCGTTAGTGGGCACCTGATAACGATGGAAACGTGTTTTCACACCATCAGATGATATCCGCATCAATTCTCCACTTAAATAGATGTTCTCAGGTATAGTACTGTTTGGAAGAGCACCATGAGCTTTTGATGAAACAGGGACACATGCTTGTTCGTAAAAAAATGATTTTCAGAAGATGACTGTTGAGCACGGAACTGACTTACAGTCTGCATTGCTCCTGTTTTGTGCAGGAGTTAGTTATGCCCTCATGGAGAAAAAATGCTAATGGAAGAAAGTTAAATCTCTGTTTTGTGCTTTTTAAGAAACACAACTTTGGGATCAAACCTGAATTCAGATCCTGCTTGTAGCCGTGAGAAGCAGTTAGTGTTCCAAATCTTGTTTTTTTTGGAACTGATAACGGCACTCCTGTTGTGTGTCAGGTACTGTTCAAGCAGCTCCATGTGACAAGCTTATCTCAGCCCTCCAATGTGCCCAGGAGAGCGCTCATTTCCCCCTGCCTCCTAGACAGGAAATATGTGGGGCACAGAGACAAGGCAGGAGCTTCATGCACTCTCCTGGGGGGGTGCGAGGGCTGGACCCCTGCACACAGAGCTGGGCTGCACATCTCACGTGAGCTACATGTCCTTTTCAGCTAGCTCGTGGTCCTACTGAAGGGGGGAAAGGGTGAAAGCTAATAATACAGTTTATTTTTCCTCTTGTACCCAAAAGGTCGTTTCAAAATGTGTTTTGGGGTCCTCAATATTACCCCCAGGTTTGACCACACACCAGGAGTCCCAGGACTTGGCATACGGTCGTGCTCATGGTGATGATTTATTGCAGCAAAGGACACAAGGCATAATCAGCAAAGAAAGGAGTGTGTGCAGCCACGTTCGAGGAAGCCACACTTCCCAAGCTGCCCTGGGGTCACATGGGATGCACATAGCTCCAGCCACCTCTTGTCACCACATGGGGGAGCGTCCATCAGGGAGGCTTACTGAGCCTGGGAGCCAGCATTTCATGCTGTCTGCTCCCAGGGTCCCAGGAGGAAACCACATGCTCCCCATGCTATTGATGCCTGGGGTCAGGACAGCAGCCCTGCAAGGTCTCCCGCAGAACCCACCCTGTCCACTTCTCCACCTTGTCCAGCCCTCATCTTTGAGCTTGGTGCTTGGATCCAGGGGCTGCCCAAGGTCAGCTCTCATGTTCCTTCTCCGTGGTACCCGTGTACTCACTGCCTCAGTATGGGCAACATCAGAGGTGGTGTTCATGGCAGGGCTGGGTGTGTGTGCCGTCTGTGGGCAGCTCCGGGGAGTGGCTTGGAAAGGCAGCACAGTCCTTAATGTCCTCCCTTCTTCCCATGTGTCTCCAGGGCCTGGGTTTGGGGTTGTCCCCATTATTACAAAATCAGTGTGACCTATTCGGTAAGTGTAACTCTGCATATTTGCCTGTCATTTGTTATTCTCATGCAGACCTTCTGTCAGAATGGGTTGGGAGCAAGAGGGGAAAGTGCATGTTGACACAATGTCCTTCTGTAACGTAACCAGAAAGGACATCTCGTTCAAGAGTTGGTCAGGGCAAAATCCTGTATTTTTAGGCAAGCTGAAAATAGCTTTGCACACCCTGATCCCTCTTGTTATACTGATTTAATGAGCATCCTAGGAAAGACCACTGCCTTTTTTTAAATTCAAGTTTTTAAATTTAATTTAGTTAACATATAGTGCATTATTCATTTCAGAGGTAGAGTTTGGTGATTCATCAGTTGCATGTAACACCCATTGCTCATCACATCACGTGCCCTCCTTAGTGCCCATCACCCAGTTATCCCATCCCTCCACCCCTCCCCTTCTGCAACCCTCAGTTTGTTCTCTGTAGTTAAGAGTCTCTTATGGTTCGTCTCCCTCTCTGATTTCACCTTATTTTATTTTTCCCTCCCTTCCCCCATGCCCCTCTGTTTTGTTTCTTAAATTCCACATATGAATGAAATCGTGTATTTGTCTTCTCTGACTTATTTCACTTAGCAGAATACCCTCTAGTTCCATCCATGTCGTTGCAAATGGCAAGATTTCCTCTTTTTTGGTAGCTGAGTAATATTCCATTGTGTATATGAACCGTATCTTCTTTACCACTGCCTTTTAATCATCAAGCTGCCTGTGTGGGGTTGGTACCAGTGGGAGGCCAGGGAAGGCGAGTCGGACCAAACACAGGTCCTGGGGACTTGGGGGGCCAGGTGTCAGGAATGGGCAGAAGGCCATAGTCCTCGTGATAGGCTTTGGGGATCACATTTTGGGGATGCGGTTGTTCTCTGTATGAGAAATGTATGACATGTTCTCCCCCACAGAGAACAAGCCCTTTCCCGTGGGCACCAGATGGGACCCTGGCCATCCAGCCAGCATCTGGGTTTTTGGTGCAGGGGCCCCTCTGGACTAGGTCTTCTGTCTGCCTGTCCCTGAGTCTGAATTGTGTCTATGAGCAGTGATTTTGCTGGATTTCAGCCCAGTAGCACGAGTTTTGAGAACAAAACAGCTCACAGCAGACACTCAGGGTTTAGCCTAGTGTAAAGTCTCACAGCCAAAATCTGTGACTCTAGGATTTACCCCCCGCCACCACCAAAAAAGTGGCTTTTCTTGGTAAGCCACAAAACTGAGGTGGCTGGATGGCTGTGTCCCAGCCCAGGTGACAAGCATAAGCCCTTTGATTTTGTCCATCCGAGGGTCTGAATTACCACTCGACAGTATGTACATCAGGCTGGAAAATCACCAGGCTCCCAGGGCAGACATCTGATTTAATGAGGGCTTGTTAGCAAACTGGAAACCGCTTGTCAGGACTCCAAAAGTGTGTCCCCAACTGGAGGTTGTCTCTCCTCTTGTCTCCCCTCCAGTGAGACAGAATAATAGGGACCATCATCAGTAATGCAGACTTGGTCTGTTGCTGACATTCAGAACATTCTGTGGAAGTTTCCTCAAATCCTTAGCATGGAGTTCAGTGTCTCCTGGGCCAGCATCTCAGCTCCCCGGTGGGCGTGCCTGGAAAGCAAGGGGAGGCCACAGCAGCTGTGGGGGTATTTTCTCTCCTGTTTTCCTGCTTTCTCTAAACCTCGGTTCCACTTCTGTGACCTGATTCAACCTTTGTTCTCCGCACATAAAGGAGAGAGTAACACTAACGTAACACTGTTTGTCAATCCAGGCTCACCTTCGGAATGTGTGAGGTCTTTCTCCCCCCACCTGGAGGAGAGTATAAAACCCCAGGGCATCACCTGGGCTGTGATTTTTTCTTTCTGCATTAGCCAGAGCTGCCGAGAACCATCCAAGGAACCAGCGGGCCCTCTCTCCTGGGTCTGGACCTGTTATTGGCAGATTGCATGGGTAACGTTTGCCTTTCAGCCGACAACTGGGGTGTTGTGTTATGCCACGGATGACTCAGGAGCCTCCCAGACATCGGAGGTTTGATCCCTCCCACTCCTTCATCCCTTTAAGACAAGCTTGTACTGTATTTCAGTGAGCCAGTGGCGGGCTAGTGAATCCCACTTGTGACAACAGGTATGCCAGGGTCCCCAGGATCCCCCCGCGCCACCCCGCTGGTGTGGGGCTTTTCTAGCAGGGCTCCATATGTAGTCTTACAGAGGAGGTTTGGTGCTGGGAAACGGTACAAGGTAATATCAGCAAAGGGGAAGGTGCATGAGGGCAAAGCCTGGGAGACACCAGGGCTGACTTTCCAAGTCTTCTCCCCACGTGAGTATGGCCTGTCCGAAGTTCTTGCCTGAGCCAGGAGTCCAGACGTTGCCTGGGGGCTGGCCACAGGCACGGAAGTCCCCGAGTGCCGGGAGGAAGGTGTGCAGCAGACACAACACTGCTTGTACCAAGAGTTATGACCCAATGAGTGAGTCTTAGCATTTAGGGAAGCTTTCATCAGTGTGGCGTACAGCCCTCTTTCTCAGTCATGGTCCAAGATGCCAGAAAGGATCATCTCTGCAAGCAGCCTTTCTAGAGATAGCAGCCTCAGCTGGCTTTTCCGCGTGCTAGGTAACCAGTAGAAAAATGGCTAAGGAGGCGTTTTGGGTGTGTGTGCGGTGGGACACCTCCGCGTGGACCAGCCACGTGTGCTGTGAGCAGCAGCTGTGTGGTGGTGGCTCCTCTGTGGGGTGGGCAGCCCCAGAGTGTGTACTTCATGGCTGGGCTGCACAGCCTCACGCACAGGGAGGGCCTCTTCATGTCACATCATGTGGGAGAGCTAACGCTACATCTTAAGATATTATTTAATGAAAAAATATTGGATTAAAATGGTCAAGAGTAGTGAAAATATTTGAACTCTCTGTGTATAAGTCTTTGCCCTTGAACTCCAGGACTGCAGCCTCTGTCTCTGATTCTCTGTCCTGAATGTCCATGGTGAAAACTCCAGCCTCTCCCTGCAAAGGACTAATCTTGAGATCGCAAACATAAATGCATCTGTTTTCATAGGTTTGTTCAGGCATAGACTCCGTTTGGCATTTAACTCTGTTGCATAATTTGCCCTAATTGGGAGGGTGACACAGGTACGTGCTGACAAGAAGGGACTTGGATGCTGGGGTGAGGGGTGCGGGCTGGGGATTATCCTCCGCAGGTCTTGCTGATGTGCTGTAAGCTTGCATGTTGCACACTCAGGGACAGAATACTCCATTTTCTCTGCTTGTCCACTCTCTTGGGGGGCGGGGGTTCACTGACAGACACCTGTATTGGGGAGAATTGGGATTTTGTGCACAGAATGCCCCCTCAGAAACCTGACTGGTGGTGTTTCTTTTTCCTTTATCTGACTAATTTATGGACATATGAACAGTATATCAGAGCCAGGCCATCCTGCTGACACCCCTTCCCTTACGAGCCACCCCTCCCCTCCTGTGTCACTCACACCTGCCCCTTCCATGGAGCGGTGTCCTCTGCCCTCCCTTTTGGGAAACATTCCTCAAAGAAACATCCCTGCCGAGGAAGTTTTGGGGATGCGCTTGACCTGAGCATCCTGTGTAGCATCTCTGTGTTTAGCGCTGGGCCCTGAGATTTCCTCGTTCTCCAGCAGCATGATGTATCGACGTCAGGAAATGTGAGGGTAAGGCTGCGTGGATCCGTGGCCGCCTTCTGTGTCCCTCCCTCCTCCACTGCCTTTCTTACTCCACTCCCCCGAGTAGCAAAGAGCATCCGTGTTTAAAGTGCATTTGTTCCTGTGAATAATGGTTTTTTCCCGGAAGGCCTGTGATAACAGCACTGTGTGGGTCGCTTACTGAATGGGTGTTGCGGTGTCTTCGACAGGACCCACACGGAGGGCACTTTCATGTTCTCCGGCTTCTCTCCGGTGCCGCTGGGCAGCTGTCCACACCACTGACATCTCGCCTATCACGTTGGGCTTGGAGTTCCCATGTTTCCGTGGAGGACATGGCAGGTGCACAGGGAGGCACGGGGACATGTTCATCTCATTGGAAATTGGGCGATCAGTGTGCCACATGTGCTCTTACGCCTGAGTGGTCTCAGCCCTTTCACCTGGGGTCCTCATCCACTAGCCGCTTTGGGCCCACTGTGGTCTGCCTCCTGCGCGCCACAGGGGCTGGGAACTCTGGGAAGCTGGCGTGGTCGAGCCGTGTGTGGAAATGCAGGTCACAGCACCACGCAGCTGGGTCCGTGGCTGCTGTGGCTTGGGGTTCCATGCCGCAGGATTGCGTGACCTTTGCAGTCTTGGGGTCTGTGCCTGAGCTGAGCCCTCTGGGAGGCCCGCAGAATGCCCTCCTCTGGCCCACAGTGTGTCTGCTTTCCCAAACCTGCGCTTTGCCTGAATAATGCTTTTCTGAGAAATAGTATTTTTTTTTCGTGCTCACACAGTGTTGAAGAAAATGAATGACTAGATAGGATTTCTTCTGCTTTTATTTCTGGTTTAAATGAAATTTGAAAATGGTACTATTAGAAAGACAGGTGGTTGAAGTGGTTGCAGCTTCATGAGCCATGTGAGTGTCCTGAGCGTATGTAAACCCCGTAATGGTCTCTGAGCCACCACCTGTCGACGATCTCACAAGCTCACTAGACACAGGGAGGATGACAAACAGCAGCTTAGGTATTATAGCACCTGGATAACTGTGATGTTTTCAAAATTTGCTGCATTGCATGTGACTTCCTAAATGGTCTGTGCATATTATTAATGTAACTCTCAAGGACATAAGGAAGAGTGGGGGATTGGAGAGTCTCAAGCAAGGTCCATCAGCCACGGCCTTGTTGGCATTTTGGAACAATGCTGGTCGTGGCCGTCGTGTGCGTGGCAGGGCGGGGAGTGGCAGTCACACAGTCAGGCGCCTCCAGCCGCTGCCGCGTGTCCCTGTGTGGGGAGCAGGCATCCACTAACCAGAGCGCACAGGATCAGGGGAGGAGGAGAGACGTGGAGACAGTGATGCCGGGAAACACGAGCTGCTTCTGCAGCTGAGGTGAAGCACGTGATGGTTCCCTGCAGCCGGATGTCGGATCTGAAAACACCGATGGTGTTTGCAGGTTTCCCAAATGGGCCCTTCTCCTCATCTCTGGTTCGTTCCTTCAGTTACATTTGGGAGCCTAAGAAACCAAAGTAAATGCAAGCAAGAGCAGAGCACGTGGCGGGGGTTTCCCCTTGCAGGATCAACACCTCCTCTGTCTGGACCAAGACTTGTCTGCTTTGAGAAATCGTAGCCTTGCGGGCAGTAGCAAGGCTCCAGGCAAGCAGCTCTGCATTGACTGTGTCTTCTGAGTGACCTCCCTTTCTGGGCAGCAGGACACCCCTAGTCCTGAGGCTCGGTCCAGCTCCCTGAAAGGCAGAGATGAGGCGGGAGCCCCGCATGGCTTATGGGTTGGGACTGGAGCACCTGCCAGGCCTGCCCCTGTGGAAGGTCTGCGCAGCAGCGCCACCTAGTGGGCACGGGCAGCAAGGAGGCCTTGGAGCAGGTGCCTGGCCTGGAGGTCTTTGCTCCCAGCGCCCCTCCTGCTCTCTCCCAAGGGAGACCCCCTGCCCTAGAGTGCCATCCTCGCCCGGGATGAGCTCCTACATCTGCCTGGAAGGCTTCTGTCTTTGCAGTGTGGCAGCATCGAGGGCCTGTGGCTGGCGGGCAGCCCACTTCCTGAAAAGAAGAAAGCCCCAGCAGACTTGGGGGGGTGGCACTCCCGCAGGTGTTTTGCTGGGAGATGCAGGCCCCGTCCCCCAGAGCGGGGGGACTGCCTGAGCCTTTTCCACAAGGGCCAGCTGCTGCTACGATAGCCTTTGTCACACAGGATTCAGGCTGGGGGCTCTGCTGTTGCTGTGTTGAGATTAGATTCTTCATTTTCGGAGAAAGGGCCCTGTGTTCTCCTCTTGCCCTGGGCCCTGCCAGGGCTGCACCAGGCCTGCCTGTCTCATCCACTGGTCCTGCACGTGTAGCGGCGAAGAGGTCAAGGGCAACGTATACTCAAGTGAGCATGAATGACTTCCAGTAACACTTTATAAAGGCAGGTGACAGCTGCAGTTTGCCTACCGCTGACCTGCAGATTAAAGGTCAGACCCTTCCACGTGGCTTCCATGGCTCCCGGAACCCTGCCAAAGCTCCTCTCCTGGCACTGACACTGTCCATCATGTGGTCTACACCTGGGCCACACCTAGAGCAGCACATGGTCCTTGCTGTCCTGTGTGTGCTGTGGATCTGGGAGAACAGGGTCTACACAGAGGAAGAGAGAAAGTGTTCACACTGGCTCCGAATGTTCAGTACGGAAGGAAGGACCAGCACATCCAGCATCGCGGGGTCTCTGTCTCCATCCACGGTCACCCTAGAAGGATCTGTTATCTGTTCATCACACACTTTACCAGCTACTGTGTGCCAGGCATGGGGCTGGGAGCAGAGAGATGGCTGTGTCACAGGGGGGCCCGTGTTCAGGTGCATTAGATGGCTGTACACCCCAGGAAGACATCAGCTGGGAGCTAGAGGGAGAGGCTTGTTCTAGGATGACCAGGGCACATGGGACCAGCAGAGGTTGGAGCAGCTATTAAATGTGCAACGATCCCCACACACCTGGACCTCTGCAGCCTCCAGCAGCTGAGGACCTGCACCTGCTCAGGAGGGCCCTGGAGACACTAGTGTCCGTGCTGGCGGGGGTCACACTCCCTAAAGGGCCAGCTCCTGGTCAGCAGGGTCCCAGGGAGTTTGGTGTCCATGCTGACGGGGGTCAGCGTCCTGTGGTGGGGACACGCTCTGAGGACGGCTGCTTGCTCTTGCAGAGGACTGGCTGGTTAGTGGAGAAGGGCAGAGAAGTGGGGCATGAGGCCCCGTTCCCCTTCAGCTTTGCCTTGGGTGAGCTGCTGAGCTCCGGTGTGACTGTGCTGCTTTGGGTTTCAGGTCTTCACAGTGTAAAAGGCCTGGGATTTTATATCCTTTAGTGCCTGGGAGGGTATTCTGTAAACTGTGAAGAGGTGTGCACATAAGTTACAGCGGAGTCAGAAGACACAGACTGCTGTGGGAGCAGAGGATGCCTACCCAGCTCATCGAGCAGGGGGAGTCCTGCCCCAGCCCTGTGGGGTGTGTGCATGGGAACATGCATGCACAGAGACTGAGGGTGCATGCCTTGGGAATTTGGGGTTCACAGCAGGGTGGGCAGGTCCTGGCCTGGAAGAGGAAGCCTCATGCAGCCTCCATCAGGGCCAATGGGGAGGTTTCCTTGATTTCCTGAGACCCTCGTAATGAACGGCAGGCAAGGGAGGATCTCGGAGCATCAGTGTGCAGGGCGGTGTCCTGGGTGGGGTGTCTGAGGCTGCGTGCTCATGTAGGTGGCGTCAGTGTGCAGCGGGGTCTGAGGCTGTATGCTTGGATAGCCTCTATTTCAAAAAATTGGAGTAAGAAATACACACAGCAGTGGGTGAACTTAGTGAATTTTTAGTGGTAAGCATACGAGTCACCACCATAGACACAGGAACCAGTGGGATGGCTGGAGAGGCAGGTGGGACATTACCCCCCTACCTGTGAAGGCTGTCCTGTTGACAGGAGTGTGTTAGGGCTCCATCTTCTCTGGGCCCTTATTCAGATGAGAAAGTTAAGACATTCCAGCTCTGGGACTGTAGCAAATCTAGACCCCCCGGCTTCTGCCAAGAGCTGGCCAGGGGCAGTGGGCGGGCTAGCAACCCAGGACATGGTAGCAGTGAGAAGCCAGTGCCCCAGGTCTGGCCCAGAGGCTGCTTACGGCTGGGCACAGCATCAGTGGGGTCACACTGGCAACGGTCAGGGATCCGGCGGCTCTTTTTGGACAAAGTGACAAAATCCACAGAGCAGCCCATGAGCTAGAAATGAGATGACACTTTCTGGAGGCAGGAGCCTGGGGTCTCTGAGGGCTATGATGTCTCAGGCAAGAGGGGCCCATGGGGGACTCACTGCAGCTGGCTGCCAGTCAGAACCAAGAAACAGAGAAGCACAGAGCTTGCCCGATGCCACCTAAGGGGGCATGTTCTGCACGAAATCCAAGCCCCTGCTCTCACCCTCATCAACCATCTCCTGGAACTGTTTATCCAGTAGTCACGGAGTGCCTGTGTGCCAGGCCTTGTCGGAGCTCTGGGGAAAGGGTGCTTGGCCCAGCGAGCCCCCTCTCTCCTGGAGCTCATTCCTGGTCGGGGCAACAAAACGCAAGTCAGCACCGAACACGAACTGTGTCAGCGCCGTCAGTGACAAGAAGGGACCTACATCAGGGTAAGGGGGGAGAATGAGCTCAGAAGGGGGATGGCGGTTCTGGAAGAAGGTGGCATAGGCCCCTCTGAGTTGGTGACATCAGCAGGGATTCGACGAGCTGCGGGTGGCTGTGCAGACCCAAGCGGGGGTTGCAGAGTTCTCTCGAGGAAGATGCGCGGACAGAGGGCCTGGTGCCAGCGCCTGGGAGGGCTCAGAATCACGCCGACACAGCACAAGCTTTGGTTTGTGGTGAATGACATAAGGAAGCCCCTGAGTGTTTTGAGCTGACAGTGTCTTGACCCGAATCACACAAGAAACCACTGAGGAGCAGAGACGCCCGTGGGCAGGGCGGGAAAGGTGGTGGGTGGTTTGGGGTCATGGTGCTGAAGAGGGTGGGGAGTGCCAGACGGGTGATGTTCTGGACGAGCGCTGATAGGGTCTGGTGACGGGAGCGCCTTGTGGTCCATGGATGCAGCCTGGGGACAAGTCAGGTTTCAGACCCAGGCCGTCACCAGCATGGACTTGCCGTTAATTGAGAGGAAAAAGAGGAACCGTTGTTGGGTGGGACTCCAGAATTCAGCGTTGGACCTCACTGCCTTTGCATGGCCTACTTCAGGATCAGGGATGAGTCCCACACGGGCCACTGAGTGTGAGTCTTGAGATGGACATGGGTAGTTACTGGCATAGTGGGACCTGCAGCCAGAGCTTGGGTGACCCCAGCAAGCAAGTGTGGGTAGAGGAGAACAGACAGGCCTGGAAGATGAGCCCTGGGGCCAAAATTCAGGAGGATGGAGAAGATCCAGCTAAGGAGGATGCCAAGGCCAGCACCGGTCCTGGGCAGGAGAACACGTGAGTGTGTGTGCCATGAGCACACGTGTGCAGGCAGGCACTCGCACACTCACAGACGGTGTCTGATTGTGCATTTCTCATCCCGGAGCTCACCCTCCTCTAGCTGTGTGCTTTCTGCTAGGTTCTCTGGTTCACTGCCCTCCTGTAACTCCCTCCCCCATGCCCTGGAAGCCACCTCTCACATCCGTGACTGGCTTCAGGTAACCTCGGGGATGTGGGCAGATGGTCTGTTGTGCACCACGGCTGCAGAGTGGACTATAGGGAGGAAGGGGCTCCAGGTCAGGAGGGGCCGGGAGCTGTTCTGTCTCGGGCAGCGGGCTCGGCAGCGTGCACACCCCCCACGGTACGGATGTGGACTCCCTGGAATCTGGACCTACAGACCACCCTCTGGCCACATAGGTGCAGAGTGGTGAAAACTATGGCTTTTCTGCGAACGGAAAACAGCCATGGAAGATATTTCTCTGGGCACAACCATGGCTAATTGAACATTTTGTAAACAAGGCAGATGTCCTCCTTCCTGGCTCGTCCACAGGACCCCAGGCTCCTGTGAGGGTCTGTGTGTCCCGCAGCATCTGTGTGGCAGCACGAAGATCACTGTGGCGGCGGGCTGGCCCCAGGTACGGATCCCACACTGATGCCCTGTCTCGTGCGCAGCTGAAGTGATTTGTGATCTGAAGATGTGGATCCTTGATACCGTGTTATCGGAAGTGAAGAAATACAACATGACCGATTTTGTTCTGTTCGTCTGATGTGATAGAATTTGACAGGGATGCTGATTTACAGTGGGACACGTTCCTGCGGAAAGCATTCAATATCGTTTTCTCTCAACTTTTAAATGACACAAGTAACACATGAAAATAACACTGTTTTGAGCACTTAATTTAGATCACCACCTATAATTTCCACAGCACAATTTTACGATAGGAGCGGTGTGTGTGTGTATGTGTGTGTGTGTGTGTTAAAATTGTTGAGAAAACATGTTTGTGGAGACCTGGGGCATGGCGGGTGAGTTCAGAGCAAGAAGTCAAGCCAAACTGGGTCTGCACATTTGACCAAAACTCTACACGTCCCTTGTGGCAAAGTGAAGAGATTAAGTTAAGCCAGAGGAAAAACTCATCTGCGTTGTATCCCCAGACAGAATCAGTTATTTTTTGGATTCTTATTTTATTCATGTTTTTTTGTATATGGATTATGTAAATAGAAGAATGTGTATACTGTTTTATAGTTTGTTTCATTTAACATTGTACTGTAAATATTTTCCATGGTTCTTTTCTCTAATGTATTATTTATAATATTCTGTTGTGTGGCTTAAGAATTACTCAACTAATTTATAGGATTTCTACCTTGTTTCTGATACTTAAGAAAAAATACAGAAGGAATGTTTCTGCCCATTACCTGTGTCCTTGGGATACCCTGGGAGGCTGCTGGTGGGTAGCGCATTTCTGTCTGGAAGGGAAGCAAGTTCCCAGTGTGTGTGATATTCACGACATCCGTGAAGTTTGTCCTGATTATACTGGGTCTTCCGTGATAACCGCTCTGCTCCCTGAGGGATGGAGCTGTGCTGGGAGCTGTCTGAGGTGCTGCCTGCATCCTGTGCAGGGCGTCTTCTCCTGTTCTTCCACATTTTCACCTTAAACTACCCTGAAATTATGGGAAGTTTGAAAGAAGAAATTTATCTCCAGATTCTGGCATTGTTAACGTTACAAATGCTTGTTTATCCCAATACTTCTGTTTATCCTGGGAGGGAGAAGGGCAGATTCTTATAGCAACTGTGAGTGTAGTGAAATTGTCATGAAACGGGTGGGACTCGGTGAAGAAACTGTGCTGTTTGATCAGTGTGGAGGGTGGTGTGCAGGCGAGGCCAGTTCCTGTGCGACAGGTGCTCTCCATGCTCACACAGGCCACCAGGACTGTCGCTAGAGGTTGCGCAGTTTGCAGATGCAGGTAGTCAGAATGACGGAGATTTAAATGTGCACATTAATGAGATTCCCCAAGTTAATATTTGTGAGAGCCTTCCTTTCGCTTCTCATTATCCCAGCCCTCACCAGACTTCGCTTCCCCTGATGGCTCGTTATTTTACAATTTATATTAATATTTCCTTGTAGGATATTTTACTAAGTTCTGAGGGATTCATTGAACAAGACATCAGTGAAAGTGTGTTTCATTCTGGTTAGCAGCGTTATGGCTGGACAGAGGGTGGGGACAGGTGGAGCCAGGCAGAAACCACTTCCTTTTCTGATCAGCTGGCCGTGGGCAGTCATGCTGAGGGGCTAGGCCAGACACGGAGAGACAAACACGGCAGATCCCGCTCACACAAGGAGTCCCAAATAGTTCAGTCCAAGTGGAGAGTGGACTGGTGTTGCCGGCGGAGGGGGATGCGGAGGCTGTGGTCCCACACACGAAGTCCAGGTCACGAAGACGAGGACACGCCTCAGCCCCAAGCACACCCTGCTTACTCCCCTTGGAGCTCCCACACGAGGGCCTTCCCTTGTAGATGCCAGAGAGCCAGGCAGAGGGTGAGCAGACCCACCTTCCCATCTTCCTTTTCTGCTCTGTTGTGTGTTTTTGTCAAGTATGGGACAGAGGAAAGCACAGCCTCGTAAGGACTGTGGAGGACCCTCGCGTTACCCAGTGGTGGGATTGCGTGGTGCCACAGGCGGGGCTGTCCTGGAGCAGAGCCCTGTGTGCAGGCGCGGGCTCCTCCCGCCTGCGGGAGCCAGCGGCCACATCTGCAGGCCTTTGTGTGTCAGTTTAAAAATCAGATAATACAGTGGTTTGGGGGAGGGGGATGAGCAGTGGAGCACAGAGGATTTGGGGCAATGAGACTAGTCTGTGTGACACTGTCAAGGTGGATCCACATCATTACACGTGGGCCCAAACCCACAGAGCATGCAACACCAAGGGTGACCCTGAGGTGCACTGTGGACTGTGGGTGATGACGACTGTCCCTGTGCTGGAGATGCGGATGGTGGGGGTTTGTGCACGTGGAGGGGGCGGGGGGCACAGGCAGAGCCTTCCGCTCTACCTTGCTGCGAACCTGACACTGCTCTAAAATACAAGTCTATGGAAAGATGTACATGATATAATCTCAGAACTATGATACACAAAGTAATAAATGTCCAGAACACATCATATCCTCACTGCTGTCACTGTTTTACTCTCACCTGAGCTCTGGAAGCTCTGCGTCTGCCACATCTGTGGGGAGCCCCGCACACGGGCACGCTCCTGCTCAGGGCCGTCCTCTTGGCAGTTTGAGATTGGCCATGTCGGGGGTCCCTGCCACGGGAACCAGCATGCTTCCTGTCAGGGCCTGATTGATGGTTTCAGGGACTGGGTGAGCCGATGACGAGGAAGGATCTGTTAGCGCAGATTAAACTTGAGAGCCAGTGGGGTCTGTACAATCATGTTGTTAACAGCTCAAAGACTGAGGAAATGCTCTTTTAATGTTCAAACGCTATTATCTGGTTCAGCAGAGGAACTGCTCCCATCGTTGACAATCAGACGCGGTGCTGACAAGTCTTCATTGTTTCTGCTTTTGTCTTGCTCACCAACCTGAACAGAAATACCCACCGACATTCACGTTAGAACTGCTCTCGTTTGTCAGGGACACCAGAGGCTCCTGATTGAATCGGGCTGTAATCAAGCCTTTCTCTGTGGTCTTAATTTGGTGACTGTTGTTGATGATAGATTTATAAACCTTTGCAGGGGTGGGTCTGAAGGAAGAGCAAGTTGCACGGAGGTTACAGGTTATGGAGTTTACAATGAGAAACATATTTTATTAAAAAATGTGTGCTATTCATTCTCCTTTTAAGAGTTATTTATTTATTTTAGAGAGAGTGTGCATGCTTGAGCCCAGGGTGGGGGAGGGGCAGAGGGAGAGAATCTCCAGCAGACCCCCTGCTGAGCACAGAACCTCATGTGGGGCTTGGCTCATGACCCCAGGATCATGACCTGAGCCGAAACCAAGAGTCGGACACTTAAACAACTGAGCCACCCAGGCACCCCCAGTGCTATTCATTCATTACATAGGAAATCGCACACATTTTCCCCCATTGAAGAGTTATTAAACATTTACCAAAACCCACTGCTTAAGGACGTAAGACATACTCTTCCTGTGTCACCATCTACTTGACCTTAGCTGGATTCGTTTTGTGGCAGGAAGGGAACAGGATTGTTTTATGGACTGAAGTAAACACGTGTGATTGGATTAGATTTTATAAGGATATTTATCAGAAAAGCGTTGCAAAGAAAATTATGTTATTGTTTGTTTTTTCAAACCAAGAAGAGCTTTCTTCTGGTAACTATCTAAGAAATGGGAATATATGATTTTTATCTCCTTAAAAAGATGTAATTGCTTTAATAAAATGTCCTTAAAATTTAGTATATGAAAATGCTTTGATTATTCAATTAAATCAGTGATGTTATAGACTTGAGCTGTGCTGAGTTCGTAGTATGTTCTGTGGTCTCGATTTCAGGCTTACTAACACACCTGAGATTTTTGGTGCATTTGCTGTGATGCGTATCAGACCGCAGAGCATTCTGACTGGAACATATAATTAAGACCTTCTAAGCAAATATAAAATTTCAGTGCAATATTATTTCAGGGAAGTTATGTTTTTTCTTTTTGCCTACCTTTAGCATGTTTGACCATAAATTTCAGAGCATACCTGTTTGTAGTGTGTCTTTCCTTTTATGTCAGGGTCTTGCTCTGGTCTTCAGTGATGATTTCAGAACCTGGCAGGGTCCATCAAGACTCAGGACTTCCCTAGATAATTGGACTTTATAGAGAATGGAAAATCTGGGTTTCCAAGGACACCATCACAGAACTGAAAAGATACATGAAGAGTAGGGGAAAATATTTGCAAATCACATATTTGATAAGGGACAAGGACCAAGGGTTTCTATTTAGTTCAGTGTACAAGGAACTTGAAGTCATCACTCTGTCCTTTCAACAAGAATGATGCTGAACAAACTGAAAACCAGCAGCTTTTCTTAGATCCAGAGAATTGTGTAGAATTGTGGCCAGAGGGCAAATCCCCACTCCTGAAACTGGACAGATGGACGGACAGGTGCGTCCAGGGGCCCGTGGCTTGCCAGGAGCAGAGGCCCAGCTAGTGGCATAGCTGGTGGGGACACCTGACCTTGACAGATGTCAAGGACCCTGAGAGAGGCCTGAACTCTTGGGGACCCTCTCTGCCCTTGTGAGTTTTCCCTCTAGGAACCCCTTCAGGCTCTCAGGGTGAAGATCAAAGGAAAATTCCAAGCATCTGCCAGAAGAAGAGGGAAAGTTACCATTCCGAAGCATGTCCCGAGCTTTCTGTTCTTCTTAATAAAACCTGTCCTCAGTGGAAAACTATTTTACCAAGCCTGACAGATGTGGNTTCAGGCTCTCAGGGTGAAGATCAAAGGAAAATTCCAAGCATCTGCCAGAAGAAGAGGGAAAGTTACCATTCTGAAGCATGTCCCGAGCTTTCTGTTCTTCTTAATAAAACCTGTCCTCAGTGGAAAACTATTTTACCAAGCTTCCCCAGAGCCTGAGTATAGTGGTTGAGGGGAATGCCCAACTCTGGAGTGCCTCACCTTCCTTTGTCACTTGCTGGGAACATGGCTGACAGTCACAGCCCAGGAACACAGGCTCAGTGCAAGGCTGAGACAGAACTACAGCACCGGAGATCCTTCCCCTGCCCCCCTGCCTTCCCACCACAGCTCCCATATAACAGGATTACCCCCCACCACGGCGGGGGGGGTTCCTGCCAGGCTCAGGCCCTGCTTGTGAAGGAGTCTTAAGAGAAACCCAGAGATAGCAGGAGCATGAGAACTCGGGAGGAACTTTCAGCGTCCTGACCTACAGCTACAGCAAACACGAAACAGCCCAAGTCCCAGCCAGGGGAATCTCAGCTCTCCTGTTAAAGGCGCTTACCTGGTATGCCATGTTTGGTGTTCTGGAGTTTTTGCTGAAAGGCATAAAGCCTAGTCTGACGAGACACACACCAGACCTGGCCACAGTGGAGGTTTTGGAACTGTCTATGTGGGAGGGCTAAGGGCTCTGATGGGAAAAGTGAACAGCCGTGGGCGGTGTCAGAAGAGAGATGGGAACTCGGTGGAAGAATACAAGGAAAGGGTGGGAGTGGAAAGACCGTAACCGGACTGAAGCCTGGTCATGACCAGGGTACGAGTCCATGGTCCAGAGGAGATGTCCACGGAAACTCCCTGACTGGAAAGCAAGGGGAGAGGGAACGAAGAGTAAGGGGACAGGCCACCCAAGACTTGTGGGGTGATGTGAGAGGTCGACATGTGCATGATGGTGGACACGTGACATTATGTGTGTATCAGACCTCGTAGAGCCGTACATGGAGAGAGCCCTAGAGTAAGTTATGCCTTTGGGTTAGTAATAGCGTGCCGGTGTTGGGTCCTTTGTTTTCACGAGTGCACTACCCTAGTGACAGTATTGATCCTGGGGAAGCTGGGTGGGGGCTGGGGGGGTGTCAGTGGGCGTGTGCAATCCCTGTATTTTCTACTCAGTTTTTCTGAGCCTAAAAATGCTCTAAAACAGATAAAGATTCTGAATAAACATATTTCCAAAGAAGATATTCAGATGTCAAATAAGCTCATGAAAAGATGCCACATCATGGGCCACTGGAGAAACGCACGTCCCAACCACCATGAGATACCACCCCACACCCACTAGGATGACTACAGAGATTGAGAGACCATGGAGCATAGCAAGTGTTCCACTGGTGTGCTGCTGGTGGGAATGTGAAATGGCTCAGTCACGGTGGAAAACAGTCGGCCGTCCCTCAGGATGTGAAGCATGGAGCTGCCAGTGACCCAGGAGTCCCGCCCGCAGGTGTCTGCGCAGAGGAATGAAAAGCTCACATCTGTGCAGAACTTGTACGTGGACATTCAGAGAAGCATCATTCTTAACAGCCAAAGAGCGAACGATCCAGATGTCCATGAGAGACAAATGCATGAATAAATTTGGTATTCCAGGGCAGGGGGGTATGAGGAATAAGAAGGAATACAGTGCACACCCCAACGTGGATGGACCTTGAAAGCATGATGCTTGGTGACTGGACACAGGAAGTCACGTGTGATTGTGTGTATGGGGAAGGTCCAAAGCCGGCAGGTGCACTGAGGCAGAAAGTGAAGTGCTGGTTTCTAGGGTGGAGAATGGGAGTGCCCCCCTGGGTATGGGGGTCCCTTTCGTAGTGATGTCAGCGTCTAGAATTGATTGTGGTGATGGTTGCTCATGTCTATAGATATGCTAAAAACCAGTGTGCACTTTATTTATTTTTAAAAAGTTTTTATTTAAATTCGATTTAGTTAACATACAGTGTATTATTAGTTTTAGGGGTAGAATTCAGTGATTCATCAGTTGCATATAATACAAGTGCTCATTGCATCATGTGCCCTCCTTAATGCCTGTCACCCAGTTACCCCATCCTCCCATCCCCCTCCTCTCCAGCAACCCTCAGTTTGTTTCCTGGAGTTAAAAGTCTCTTACAGTTTTCTTTCCCTCTCTTCCGCTATGATCCTTTGTTTTGTTTCTTAAATTCCACATGTGAGTGAGATCATATGGTATTTGTCTTTGTCTGACTCACTTATTTCCCTTAGCATATAATACCCTCTGTGTCCGTCCATGTCGTTGCAAATGGCAAGATTTCATTATTTTGGATGGCTGAGTAATATTCCATTGTGTATATATACCACATCTTCTTTATCCATTCGTTTGTCAGTGGACATCTGGGCTCTTTTCAGTTTGGCTATTGTGTACTTTAAATGAGTGTCTTTTTATAGTCACTTTTTTATAGTCATTTTATAATTATTTCTTAATAAACCTGTTAAAATTTATGACTTAGATAGGTAGCCATGATTTATGGCTTGTTTGCTGAAAAGCCAGACCCTCTCCATTACGAGAAGGCAGCTTCACCCGTTCCTCTTTCCCTTCCTCTTCTGCCAGTGATTTGTGTATATTCTCTGTGGACCGGAGTGGGCAAAGGCTTCCTAACTTGCCTCCCCTCTCTCTGTCCCACCTCTGGGTGCTGAGAAAATGAAGTCATTCTAACCCCTGGAGATTGGTCCTAATGAATACTTCCTACCCTTAGTGTTTCTGATGACAACTGACGTGCATACCTGCTTCTTGGCAGGCAGGAAACTGAGTCTGTGGGCAGATGGGTGGTCTCCCCATGTGGCAGATGGCAGCGTAACATGGTCAAGACTCCAGGTTTCTGGCTCCCACGATGTGACACATTCTGATAGAGCAGAATCTCTTTCCCCAGCGAGGCATGCTTGAAACTGCCGTTTCAGATGACTGCCAGTGGGTTTTATGTGTTTACTTTTGAGCTCATGCCTCCGTTGGGTTATTCTGGGTTGTTGGGGGGGAGTATGTATTTTCATTCATACCTGGCAAAATCCGTAAAACTGCCTTTATTCTTTATAGAGTCTAGAGAACAATTCCTCCCTTGTGTGGACTGTTTATTGAGAGGGTGTTGGGTTTGGGTGCCGTGGGGAGGGTGGTCTGGGATGAAGGGAGCAGCTGGGTTCTCAGCTTGGCTGGGTCATAATTCCACATGAACTCTTTGTCTGGTAGGGCATTTCAAAGGGATATTTATGTTTCCTAAGCTCTAAAAGCCTTTGCAAAGCAGCTTAACTTCTGATGTGTTTTATTGAACCAAGTTTCTTTAAGCATTCAAAGATGAAAATAATGCTGCTCTGAAATGCTAATAACGAAAAGCGTACAAGACGTCTTATTACAAAAATAACTTTGCAGCCTCCCCGCCCCCCCGCCAGTGGGCTTGCCATTCTCTTAGGCATCCGTGGCACTCCTCACAGCAGCATGAGTAGTGAAAGACCAGTTCCTGCTCACTCCCTGGACTCTGACGCGGTCAGAGGATGTCCCTATGTCAACTGTAGGAATGCAGAAGAAATTTAAATCTGGGTGTGGTGATGGCCATTGATGGCTCAGCATTATTACAGTCCTTCAAAAGCAGAGATGACAACTCCACAAAGGATCCTAATGACAATGAGAATCTCTTCTAATGGGATTATAATGACAAAATAATAAAAGCATTAAGCAAATGGTGAAGAGAGCATTAAACATACTGATCTCCAAATAGTTGGGAGAACAGCTGCTAAGACCAGCGAGAGCCCCACTGAGTATCTCCCCACGAGGAAAGAAATGGAGTTTTTGAGCCTCAGGGGAGTAGGAGTTGTGGTTTGCACTTGCATTCTCTTCCTAAAATGCGCCATCTCCAGGTGATGGCGTCACGTGTTTCTTAGTGGCACGCACCTGACTTGTGACAGGGGCAGAAGTTAAGGTGCTGTGAGGAACTGACATTTGAGCAGAAGGTGCCCCTGGTTTTCACTGTGGCAGCTCGTACTTGCACCTGGTGATGGTGGCATTCCCCGTGTCAAGTTACGTGTGTTTTCCTGGGAAATGAGGCTGCCCCTTGGCATCGGGAAGGACCAGGATCCACAGACACTGATCTGACGTGTGGCTGCTGCGAGTCAACCCAGAAGACTGGTCATCTTAAGGCCAGGCAGGTACTTCTCTCGAGGATGGGCACTCTGGGCTTCACCCTGCTTGGCAGACACGGCACATTTGCACATTGGGGGTTCCGTTTTTCCAAAAGCCTTTTCTCACTTTGTGTCTTCGTGTCATATTTGGTAATTCTCCCAATATTTCAGACCTTCTCATTACTGTTATATTTCAGACTGTTTCATTACTGTTATATTTGTTATGGTGATCTGCATTCAAGGGTTACGACTTGCTGGCAGCTGACTGATGTTGGGTAGTGTGTTTTAGCAATGAAGTATTTTAAAGTATTTTAGTTGTAATGCTGTTACATGCTTATGAGAGTGTGGTATAGTATAAACATACTTTTATATGCACTGGGAAGCCAAAAATTCATTTGACTCACTTTATTGTGGCCTGAAGCAGACCCGGCAGTGTCTCCGGAGTGAGCCCATGCCCCCTGAAGGGGGAGGCGATGGTGTCATGAGACAATGGGTGCTGTGGCATGGGGTCCCCTGGGCAGACGAAAGCACGGCAGGGTTGCCATCGCAAACCCTGAGTCCTTTTGTGAGCTGGATTTTCTCATTGAATCTGCAGACCTTTTTTTCTCATGAACCAGATTTCAAGAAGTAATTTCAACAGATTTAGGAATCCAGTGAAAATGATAAACAATCAAAAACTTTCTCTTGAGGAAAAAATCTTACATGATGGCTTCATGTCTATTTGTTTTATAACAAAAACATTTGGTACATATAAATGTTTATAATTTATATGCTGCATGGCCTATTCAGGATCTTTAAAGAATGTGCCCGAGTATTTTAGGGTCACCCATAGACTCAGCGGAGGGTTGAGGAATGTGATGGCTTGCATGAGGATGATGAAGATATTCTAGCATTTACCTCACAGTCATTATTTCGTGTTTGTGTACAATCTCCTTGGTATGTTTCAGACAATGTTAGTGTTGCTGTTGACACAGGTGTTCTTTTTCTTTGTATTTGCCTTAAATGAAGAACAACCAAAACCCCAGGCACACGACGACGGACCCATCGCAAGGAACATAGCATAATTTAAGGACGAAACTCTGAACTCTCCCTTAAGGTGGTAGTTTCTGTGGCCCAACGGATGTTGGGAATTGCTGCGTTTTCCCTGAAATTTTTACTTATCTGGTGGCACCCTTGTACCCCAGGGAGCCCCGGAGCACAGTTTGGGGACTGTGATGCTGAGGCTCATTTTCACTCTCTTCCCATGATTCAGTCAGTTGTGGTTATAAATACATGCCGTGGACCTGCCCCTGGGTACACTGTCCGCGAGCAGGTGGATCCCACACGGCTCTGGCCCTGCGGTGGCTGGTCGGGTGGAGAGTCAGCCTGAAGCTGCCCCGTGGGCTCGCCTTGGCCACATTCGGGGAGGAGAGTGCCAGCAAGCGGAGGAGAGGGCGGGTCTGCAGGGATGGAGGGAATAGTGAGGCAGAGGGGCGGGGCCTTGTGCAGGTGCAGGTGCAAGTGTGGGTCACCAGGAGGGAGGGCCTGTCTGGCAGGAAGGCCCGATGGAACGGGTGGGTGCACAGGATCAGGGAGGCTGTTGAATTCTACGCAGAAGAGTTTCAGGGATTTTATGGTGGAAAGTATACATAAAACTTACCATTTTCCCCAGTCCTAGGTCTACAAATTCAGGGGCGTTAAGTACATTCAGTGTTGTGCGAACATCACCATTGTCCTCTCCAGAACTTGTTTTTCATCCCAAACGCAGACCCTGCTCCCCGACCTGGACCCTGGTGACCCCGTTTGCTCTCTGCCTCTGTGCCTTTGCCCGCTCTAGGAAATCATCATCATCATCTCACATACGTGGATCTTACGGTGTTGGTCCTTTTGTGTGTGGTGTAGCTCACCTGCGTGTTCTCACCTGGCTGGAGCAGGGGTCAGCCCGTCATCCTCCTTCATCGCAGAATAACGCTTCCTTATATCTTACACTCTGTGGTTCACCTGTTGATGGCCGCTTGGGAGTTTCCACCTCTTGGCTCCTGGGATTAGTGCTGCGGTGCCCGTGGCGTGCAGGCTCCTGCTGGGCTGCTCTCGGTCCCCTTGGCTCCACACCCGGCGTGGGATTACTGCATCCTACGGTGATCCTGTGTCTAGGTTTTTAAGGAACCACGAGATGGTCCACAGCGGCTGCACTGCTTCCCGTCCTCGCCAGTCGAGCGCAAGGCTCCCCCGTGTCTGCAGCAGTTCTCACCTGTTCTTCTTTCCTAGCTGTCCCGATGGGTGTGAGGCAGTACATGGTGACGTTGAGTTCTTTCTCCGATGATGGTGAGGTGAGCATCTCACCTGCTGATGGGCCTTCTGGATGTCGTCTTTGGAGACTTGTCTCTTCGAGTCCTGTGCTGATTTTTGAATTGCTTTGTTTTTGTTGACTTGTAATTCTTTGTAGATTATGGAAGTTAGACTCTTCTCAGATGTGTGATTTGAGAATATTTTCTCCCATTCTGTGGGAGTTTGAGTGTTAATACTGAATAGAAACACAGTGAGTCTTGCTATCTCAAGTTTCTTGCTGTATTCACTGCAGTTAGACGCCAGTGTGCCTGCTTCAGAATGCCTCCTGTAGGCCAGGCTTGTCCTCTGGTGCTGCTCGGGAGTCAGCTGCCCCCCTTCTCAGCTAGCCTGGTCTTTGTCCAACCGCTCGCACTCAGCGCGGAGAGCGCACATGGAGCTTCATAGTGGACCCAGCCACCTGAGTCGGTGCCCAGATGGGGTCTCTGGGGCCCGTGGCCACCTAGCCCGCCGTGCCTCCACTTCTCAGCTGCAGAGTGGGTATGAGGGGCATGGGGGGCATAGGTTGCTGGCATACGGGGGAGCGGTGGTGCCGAACTCAGGGTGAGCATGCCAGGTACTGGTGTACTGCACACAAATGCTCAGAGCCCTGTGTGACATGCAGTAGGCACTCAATAGTTGCTGTTTTTACTTGTGTGGTTTATATCCAGTTGGACCGGAGGAAGCATTCATTGTATTCTCTCTTAGTTCTTGGAGCTCAGGGAGGAGAGTGTTCAGCACTCAACCGAGGGCTGGAATTCTGGCTGCGTGCCTTGTACTGCACAGAACTCTATTCAGGCGAGAGTTTATAAAGGATTTTTATGCGGTGCTACAGATTGTTTCTTTGTAGGGAAAAAAAATACAGCCCTATATAAAGGAAGCCCATGGTACTGTTGGCGGAAGTGAAGTGAGGAGGTAAGAAAATGAGGATGCTTTGCTATGATGTCAGATTCTTCGAGAAATAAGTGCCATGGAGATATTTGCAAATTTGAGGATTTCTGTCTCGAGACCTGCCCTCACTGCATACTGATGACCTGCTGGCATTTCTAACACAGGGAACCCTGCCGTGCCCCTGGGGTTGCCCTGGGCATCATGGACTCAGGGTCGGTGTCGGCACCCAGGGCTGATGGCTTAGTGTTTGCCTCTGATCCTGATCTGCCCTAGTGCCTGGGGGGCCTTTGAAGGCAGGAACTGTTCCCTTCACGGCCTGACTTTCCCACGGGCTTCACACACAGCATTTCCTTAAAAGAGGTTTGTCAAGGGAATGCGTTTGCTCCGATTTCTTGTTCCTGCCTCTGTAAGGGCTCAGTGCACGACTCACGTCCGCCGTCCGTGACAGCACGCGCACCTGCAGCCTGAGAGCTGCACGTCCCTGCTGCGTCCGGGGCTGGTTGTAGCGGGAGCCTCATCTCTGGGGGTATGGGTGCAGGCTCCGCTTCCACCGCTCTGGACCACGGCCAAGCCCCTGGCTTGCGGCTGCCCACACCCACTGTCTGTAGGAGGACCCAGAACGCCAGTGAGGACAGCGCTGGACAAGAGTGTCACCGCGCCAATCAGCACGGGGCACTTGCTGCAGGAGCACGGGGTTTAGACACAGGCCAGCGTGGCTGCGTCCGGGTTTTACAGCTGCAGTTACTTAGAGTTTGGGTTTGCCGTGTGTCCTGTAATTGATCAATACAAAAAGTAAACGGAAGCAGTGTAGGCAAGTGTCCCTGGGTCTTTGTTGTCGTTCCACGGTCAGGACCTGAGTCGGGCTGTGTCTGTCTCTGTCGCTCCCGCTCGGGCGCAGCCGCGAGAC
>NW_023233036.1:232910-234013 GCF_002007445.2 Ailuropoda melanoleuca
AATTCTGTATTACAGTCTGAATACATTGAATTTGTGCATATCCAGTACAGAATTTTGCAATCTCTCCAACACGTTGTATTTTGTTAAAACTCATTTAACTGAACTAGTACCTGACGGTTTTTATTTGTTTTAATTCCAGCCTTGGAAATAATCACCGTAACCCTGATAAATGAGTAATCTCAGAATGTTTAATTGGAAATCTCTCTATTAAAAAAACAATAATAAATAANTTGGAAATCTCTCTATTAAAAAAACAATAATAAATAAAATAAAAAAAAAAGAAAGTCATACCATTTGACATCATTCCCAGAACTTCTCTGTGGGACCCTTGATAGACCCAGAATCTATCCAGAGACAGTAACATTTGATGTGGGCAGGAGTTTACGTTCAAAGGTGTTACTTGCTGTGTTCTTCAGCAGCGGGAAATGGTTTGGTGACGGGCAATGTACATGCAATGGACCGTTCTCTCCCTTGTGTGAAAGTCACCCGAGCAAAAACGAGACTCAGGATTGTCTGGTCCTGAGTTTGTAAAAACATCTCATGGCTTTTGCTGCTGCTTCTGCTGTTTCTGAGGGAGGCTTACCTGGAGGCATCTTGCTGTGGGAGCTTTATTCTTCACATTGAAGGATCAGTCCACCCGTTCACAGGAAAAGTGAACTCAGATACGGAAATTAGTTTGTGAAAATGACAAAGCAATCCTGGAATATCCGGATAGTTTTCCTTCCTATTTTTCCTTTTTCTAAATTTTTAGTTTATCTTATTTTAAAAAAATGCAAAGTAATACACCTTATGAGGCACTGAACCACTGTGGAGAAGATGTTCATCAGAACTCCTACCACTCTGGAATAACCACCACTAAACACCAAATCCAAACAATGCAAACTGTNAACACCAAATCTAAACAATGCAAACTGTGGAAATACTTTGAGTAAATGGGATTGTGTTCTATATGGTCTACTTCTGTAAAAATAAAAAATAACTATTCAGTCTTAATAGAAGCAATAAATTGATGTGAATCTGAAGTCATTGCTGTTCTTGATATAAATGTCTCTTCATCCCAGTGGATTTAATCCCTTAAAAGGCCTTCTAAGTATTAAAAAAAA
>NW_023233036.1:243573-249704 GCF_002007445.2 Ailuropoda melanoleuca
AATAAAATAAAATAAAAAATAAAAAAAAAGAAAATAGTATTCCTAAAATTCTGTATTACAGTCTGAATACATTGAATTTGTGCATATCCAGTACAGAATTTTGCAATCTCTCCAACACGTTGTATTTTGTTAAAACTCATTTAACTGAACTAGTACCTGACGGTTTTTATTTGTTTTAATTCCAGCCTTGGAAATAATCACCGTAACCCTGATAAATGAGTAATCTCAGAATGTTTAATTGGAAATCTCTCTATTAAAAAAACAATAATAAATAATAAAAAAAAAGAAAGTCATAGCATTTGACATCATTCCCAGAACTTCTCTGTGGGACCTTTGATAGACCCAGAATCTATCCAGAGACAGTAACATTTGATGTGGGCAGGAGTTTACGTTCAAAGGTGTTACTTGCTGTGTTCTTCAGCAGCGGGAAATGGTTTGGTGACGGGCAATGTACATGCAATGGACCGTTCTCTCCATTGTGTGAAAGTCACCCGAGCAAAAACGAGACTCAGGATTGTCTGGTCCTGAGTTTGTAAAAACATCTCATGGCTTTTGCTGCTGCTTCTGCTGTTTCTGAGGGAGGCTTACCTGGAGGCATCTTGCTGTGGGAGCTTTATTCTTCACATTGAAGGATCAGTCCACCCGTTCACAGGAAAAGTGAACTCAGATACGGAAATTAGTTTGTGAAAATGACAAAGCAATCCTGGAATATCCGGATAGTTTTCCTTCCTATTTTTCCTTTTTCTAAATTTTTAGTTTATCTTATTTTAAAAAAATGCAAAGTAATACACCTTATGAGACACTGAACCACTGTGGAGAAGATGTTCATCAGAACTCCTACCACTCTGGAATAACCACCACTAAACACCAAATCCAAACAATGCAAACTGTAGAAATACTTTGAGTAAGTGGGATTGTGTTCTATATGGTCTACTTCTGTAAAAATAAAAAATAACTATTCAGTCTTAATAGAAGCAATAAATTGATGTGAATCTGAAGTCATTGCTGTTCTTGATATAAATGTCTCTTCATCCCAGTGGATTTAATCCCTTAAAAGGCCTTCTAAGTATTAAAAAAAAATTAAAACAATATGGGGAAGCTCGGAAAAAATTAAAGTAGTGTTCTTATATTCTCTCCTCTCCCATGAGAAGCGGACTGTGTGCATGCACACACACCCCTGTGTGAGACGTAGACCATGTGTGTTCATGCACACGTGTTGAGAAATGGACCCTGGCATGCACACACATGTGAGAAGTGAATGGTGTGGAGTGGACCCTGTGTGTGCACGTGCACCCCTGTGTGTTACAGATGGGACCATGTGCGTGTATGTGCACATGCATGTGTGAGAAGTGGACCATGTGTGTGCATGTGCACATGCGTATGTGAGGAGTGGACTGTGTGTGCACATGCACATGCATGTGAGGCGTAGATTGTGAATGCAGACGTGTGAGAGACATGGACCGTGCATGTGTGTGCACACATGCATGAGAAGTGGACCATGTGTATGCACACGTACATCTGTGCTTGGGAAGTGGACCATTTGCATGCATGTGCACACATGTGAGAAGTGGACCACGTGTGTGCATGCATGTGCACATGCATATGTGAGGAGTGGACTGTGTGCACGTGCACACACATGTGAGACATGGACTGTGTGTGAATGTGCACACATGTGTGAGAGACATGGACCATACATGTGTGTGCACACGTGCATGAGAAGTGGACCATGTGTAGGTACACGTACACCTGTGCGTGAGAAGTGGCCTGTGTGTGTGCATATGCACACTGTGAGAGACATGGACCGTGCATGTGTGTGCACTTGTGCATGAGAAGTGGACTGTGTATGCACACGTACACCTGTGCATGAGAAGTGGACTGTGTGCATGCATGTGCACCCATGTGAGAAGTGGACCGTGTGTGTGAACATGCATGTGTGTCTGGCGGCTGAGGTCTGCAGTGTCTGCACCATGAAACCAGCCCCCCGCGGAGATTTCTTCACCATTTGGTGTGGGTCCCGTGCTGGCCACCACCCCTTTTACCGTGGCCTCCCTGTCTTCCCTGATGTGTGTTTTTTTTTTTTTTAAGATTTTATTTATTTATTCGACAGAGATAGAGACAGCCAGCGAAAGAGGGAACACAAGCAGGGGGAGTGGGAGAGGAAGAAGCAGGCTCATAGCGGAGGAGCCTGATGTGGGGCTCGATCCCACAACGCCGGGATCACGCCCTGAGCCGAAGGCAGACGCTTAACCGCTGTGCCACCCAGGCGCCCCTTGCCTGATGTGTTTTGATCTCTCTCGGTCGGTTGATTTTATTATGAAGGGGTTATTTTTAACATGGGCCGTGGTCTTCATGATTTTCTTCCCGGCTAAGAATACCTGTCTTTTGCTCTTATTTTCAAAGGAAAACTTGGCTGATTTTATATTCTTGGGTCGCACACTTTCTCCTCTTTAGAGCTCATCCAACACTTTCCTTTCCACGGCTAGATCCACCTTCCTGGCCACGGAGGTGTACAGGTGCTGTGTTTCCTGTGTTGCGCATGTGTGAACAGGTCCACTGACAGCCGTGTTTCTGCTTCGAGGGTAACTCGCCTGCCATGTCGTCCCCGGAGTACAGTTACCGACAGCACTGCTGGAATTAAACCTGGCTCGACAGATGACCACGTCTGCATGGTAGATGTCGTTTAAACATGTTTACTTAAGTCTCAATGACACGGGGTATTTCTTGGCATCATTTCTTTTGTACAGATTTGTTGAGAAAACTGTAAACCTGTCCCCACATGGTTTTTAGTGCCTGCTTCTCGTCCAAGGCACCTTGTTCATTCTCCCCAGGGTTATTCTGTCTCCTGTGTTCGTGCGAGGATGTCTGTCATGTTTCCTCCTCAGCCAGGCCGCTTACCCAGGTCACGGATGCTTTTCCATCCCACTTGTTATCGCTCTTCTGGCTCTTCTGATCTCATTTCCTCCCTCTGATGTCAGTGTGTTTATCTTCAATCTTGTGTCGAGATGGGGCTTCAGCATGTTTCTCTTCTGATGCTTGCTTGTCCCGGCCGACACCTGGGTTCTGGGATGCTGCTGTTTTCAGTCCCAACTTCAGTTTTTACATCTCTGATTTTTTTTTTCAAGGGAGCAATGGATTTTATGATTCTTTTCTCATTTTATGATGATCAAAAGAGGGATAATGCCGGATGCGGCTTTTCTCTACTGTCTGTATCCAGAAGCCTGATCATTTGATACTGTTCCAGCCAGAAGCCTGCTGAGCGATTTTTGAACAAAAACATAATTTCATGTTATTTCCATGGGTTTCTTTTTAATGTTTATCATTTTTAGCCCAATCTTTGGCAACAAAATATTTAAATAATAATTACAGTTTTTCAGATATTTCATCTATAAAAATGCTTTTCTGACACACCATTATTTATCAAAGTGCTTTTGTGTATGAGGTGCTCTGACATAATATTAAGTATATTGAAATCTCTAAGTTCTGGAGACAAAAAAAGGGAAAAAGCTGAACTTTCCTTAAGGGTAAAACAAGTAATATCTTAGAATTGATGTAAGCATCACTGTGCTGTTTTAGCTTTCAGAACAATATGGAAGCTCTTTAAATTACTAGGGTTCATGAGCTTGGCGGAAGCAAGCAAGGCGTCTTTTTCTGTATTCCTCTAGAGTGCATGCAAATGTAAATCTCCCCCCAAAATTTCTGTCGCTGTGTCAAGACTGAGAAGCAAGGAAGAAATCTGTGATTCAGAACTTCACAGAAGCAGATTTGAAGGCTGGACAGTGACTGCTGATGCTCTTAGGCTTGACAGCAGGCTTGGCAGGGAAAGCGATCAGTGTAAGAACGTGTTTGAGCTTCAAACAGGACAGGAAGAACCCAGTGAGTTGACTCCCCTCTGAAAGGTGCTCATTTCCCTGTGTGGTCAACAATATTCGTATCCTTCACTCTGGGGACTATGCTGAGCCTGCATGTAGATTTCCTCAGCTTCCGTGCACCTGTCTCAGCTCCTGCCATCACCCCATTTTACAGATGAAGAGTCTCAGGTGCTGAGCAGAGTCTCCACTGAGGCTGCACAGTTAACGAAGCATGAGGACAGGTTTGTTCCTTGGTGCTCAGACCCCAGAGCTCTTTGTTGCCACATTTAAAAAAGTGCGACACAAATACAAATTTTCTAGCTGATTTTCAAAGAATATTCTCAGTAATTCCTTATGGTCTTATGACCTCACACTATAATTAAGGAGAACGAGGTCTCAGTGAGATAGTCACAGTGAGCATGTTTAACTAAACCCATGCTGAGAAAATTGTCTGCAAGAAATGAATGGTTTGCATTAAAAAGAGCCAACCTTTAAAAGAAGACCCGATTTTAGTAGGCATAATATTCAACAGCTCCTTAGGAACAGTACCTGGAAGGTCAGCAAAGTCAGTAACAGGGGAGCCTGCTTTCCCTTTCCAGGCAGGGGAGGGGTGTAGTCAGCAGTGTCAGGTCCGCGGAGGGTCAGGTGCCCTGTGGGGGAGGGGCTTGTATGCCTGCCGGGGGGGGGGGGTGGGTGCCCTNNNNTATGAGGGGGTCTGGGTACCCCACAGTAGGGGGCCCGTACGTCCCAGATGGAGGGGCATGTGCCTCAGAAGGAGGACCTGGGCATTCCACAATAGGGGGGATCATGTGTCCCATGGGGTGGGGGCTGTGTGTCCCATGGGAAGGGACCGTGTGTCCCGTGGGGGGGCATGTGTCCCATGGGGGGTGCTGTATATCCCATGGAGGGGGGCTATGTGTCCCATGGTGGGGGGCCTGTGATGTGGGGCTTAAAGCCTGAGTCCGGTTGCACCTGGTAATGTCTCCTGATTCCTAAGTCCATTACCATTTTTAAAAGGGACCAAAAGGGGACAATCCAAACTAAAATGAGGGGTCATGAATGCCATAGGGAGAGGTTGAGAGGCATCAGCAGTCTCAAGGAGCTCATGACAGGTGACAGGGCATGTGCTGGCCAGGAACGTGGCCATGGGGTGGGCAGACCCAGGCCTGAGCCAGTTCTCCCGCTCCTGCTTCATCCCACATGGCAAGGAGCCTTGAATACGCTCTGGAGGTCCTGCCTCACTCCCAAGTGGGCTTTTACCTGCCGTGGGTGCACCTGCCAGGCTGGGGTGGGTGGGTCTCAGGGTCTTGCTCACTCTACATGTGACCATGGCTGTGGGAGCACACGGTAGTTGTGTACATGTGGGAGCTGCGTACCCAAGACATGCCCTCATCGTCTGCTCCTCCTAGTTCATCCTCGCCGTGTCCTCCCCTTTGGGGGTGTTTGTGGCTGCTGGTTTTGATAGGTGCCTGGAAAAGAGCATAAAAGCTTCATCGGTCACACTGTCGCTGAGCCCCAGGATTTGAGTCCTGTTACAGACGTCACAGTCATTGGGCTGCTAGCGGGACCACTCTTACATGTCTGCAGGTGGATGGAGTGTTTCTTTGGCCACATCACTTTCTAACAGATTCATTTCCTGTGCTGATGGATGGCTGTGTGACAAACCACTTCACAACTTAGTGCCTTGAAACAACAGCCACCATTGATCATTTCCAGGGGCTGAGGGAGAAGTGGGCTCAGTGGGGTGGTTCTTGGCCCTGGTGTGTGACAGCGTTGTGATCCACTCGAACTTCTTTGGGATGGGATGGCCCGGATACTCACTCATGAGGCCGGCAGCCCATCCTCTCCCAGGGCCGTTGACTGCAGCCCCTTGGCTTCTCCAGGGAGCACAGCCTGGCTTTGCCAGCATGACGGCTGGGCTCCAAGTGGCATCCACTAAGTGAATGAGGACACGGTGCTCTGTCAGGGAGGATGCATAGACCACGGAAGCTTTTCTCAGTTGTGTTTTTGTCTTCATGTTTTACTGAAATTATCTTTTTTACTTGGTGCCCCTCCCGATTATACATTTTTTTAATACCAGGAATATATTTTGAATCTTTTATGCCCATGTTTTATCCCCATGGTGGTGCCTGGCAGGAGGTAAGTGCCCAATGCACACGAGAACGGGACTGACATCTAAGTTGTTTTTAATTTCTTGGCTTCTATAATACTAAAACCATCATTTGTAACTTCCCTAGGACAGTCCCTAGAAATGGAAATACCGGCTGAAAGTATCTGTGTGTG
>NW_023233036.1:251928-257010 GCF_002007445.2 Ailuropoda melanoleuca
GGGGGGGGGGGGCTGTGTGCCCTATGAGGGGGTCTGGGTACCCCACAGTAGGGGGCCCGTACGTCCCAGATGGAGGGGCATGTGCCTCAGAAGGAGGACCTGGGCATTCCACAATAGGGGGGATCATGTGTCCCATGGGGTGGGGGCTGTGTGTCCCATGGGAAGGGACCGTGTGTCCCGTGGGGGGGCATGTGTCCCATGGGGGGTGCTGTATATCCCATGGAGGGGGGCTATGTGTCCCATGGTGGGGGGGCCTGTGATGTGGGGCTTAAAGCCTGAGTCCGGTTGCACCTGGTAATGTCTCCTGATTCCTAAGTCCATTACCATTTTTAAAAGGGACCAAAAGGGGACAATCCAAACTAAAATGAGGGGTCATGAATGCCATAGGGAGAGGTTGAGAGGCATCAGCAGTCTCAAGGAGCTCATGACAGGTGACAGGGCATGTGCTGGCCAGGAACGTGGCCATGGGGTGGGCAGACCCAGGCCTGAGCCAGTTCTCCCGCTCCTGCTTCATCCCACATGGCAAGGAGCCTTGAATACGCTCTGGAGGTCCTGCCTCACTCCCAAGTGGGCTTTTACCTGCCGTGGGTGCACCTGCCAGGCTGGGGTGGGTGGGTCTCAGGGTCTTGCTCACTCTACATGTGACCATGGCTGTGGGAGCACACGGTAGTTGTGTACATGTGGGAGCTGCGTACCCAAGACATGCCCTCATCGTCTGCTCCTCCTAGTTCATCCTCGCCGTGTCCTCCCCTTTGGGGGTGTTTGTGGCTGCTGGTTTTGATAGGTGCCTGGAAAAGAGCATAAAAGCTTCATCGGTCACACTGTCGCTGAGCCCCAGGATTTGAGTCCTGTTACAGACGTCACAGTCATTGGGCTGCTAGCGGGACCACTCTTACATGTCTGCAGGTGGATGGAGTGTTTCTTTGGCCACATCACTTTCTAACAGATTCATTTCCTGTGCTGATGGATGGCTGTGTGACAAACCACTTCACAACTTAGTGCCTTGAAACAACAGCCACCATTGATCATTTCCAGGGGCTGAGGGAGAAGTGGGCTCAGTGGGGTGGTTCTTGGCCCTGGTGTGTGACAGCGTTGTGATCCACTCGAACTTCTTTGGGATGGGATGGCCCGGATACTCACTCATGAGGCCGGCAGCCCATCCTCTCCCAGGGCCGTTGACTGCAGCCCCTTGGCTTCTCCAGGGAGCACAGCCTGGCTTTGCCAGCATGACGGCTGGGCTCCAAGTGGCATCCACTAAGTGAATGAGGACACGGTGCTCTGTCAGGGAGGATGCATAGACCACGGAAGCTTTTCTCAGTTGTGTTTTTGTCTTCATGTTTTACTGAAATTATCTTTTTTACTTGGTGCCCCTCCCGATTATACATTTTTTTAATACCAGGAATATATTTTGAATCTTTTATGCCCATGTTTTATCCCCATGGTGGTGCCTGGCAGGAGGTAAGTGCCCAATGCACACGAGAACGGGACTGACATCTAAGTTGTTTTTAATTTCTTGGCTTCTATAATACTAAAACCATCATTTGTAACTTCCCTAGGACAGTCCCTAGAAATGGAAATACCGGCTGAAAGTATCTGTGTGTGCGCAACTCTTGATGCATATTTCCGAACTGCGTTCCCCTCGGGGAGCCACAAATTTATGTCGACCCCGGCAAACATGCGCGAACCCTTCACAGCCGCGTCACCGGCGTCTGCCCATTTTAATGTGTCTCCTATCCTCATAAACTGGGTAAAGCAATGTCCCATTATTACTTTGAGTTGTGTTTTGAGATTATGGTTTCTTGCAGCATAAGGTAGGTGGGCTCTGGATGTTCGAGCACCCATGCGATTCTGGTACAGACTTGGTGTGTGACGTGCCATCTAGGGCTAGCTGATGTCGAACTGGAGGGCACTTAAGCGTTATTCTGGAATCTGGATGCATGCATTCAGCCTTTTTGCCTCGAGACACCTGTGAGTTTGAGATCCACATGCGAAGGAATCGGACTCTGTCCACAGCCATCCTCCTGACCCTCTGGGTCTGTCATGGAGTAGAACTAATTATACACTTAATTTTATTATCAAACAGATTTATAACCATGTTCTGGCAAATGCAGAAGTTTTCTTTGGTGCCAGGCAGACATCATACTAGCATATTGAACCCTATTCTACACTGTTCTCTACCCTTACTTTGTAAGATCCACTTGGCGTGATAGCGTGTCTGAATTGTCACACTGTCAAAATGTTGTCATGTTTTATATCCTCCAACTGCGTGAAAACATAAATATCACATAGTGATCAAAATTCCCCAGCGTAGAGGAGCAGCAGCGCAGGGAGCGGTTCTGCATTTTGACTGCAGTGCTGCTTACGGAAATATGTGCGTGAAAACATGGCGGTCCCGCTGTCCACACACAGTGTGCCCAAGCCAGTCTCCTGGGTGTGGGGCAAAGGTGTCCACACTGGGGAGGCACACACAGGGCCATACTGTACTTCCTCTGTAACTTCATGTGCATCTGTAATTATTTCAAATAAGTTGAAAACCATCTTATTGGCAGGTCTGTGAAGAGTTCATAGCACATTGGTAGAAAATTGCTGACATCGCGTGCAGGGAGGGATCCTTTCTGCTGATTGCCTAACAGGGAGTGTTTGCTTGCGTTCACGAGGGGATGGTTGATGACCTTGGTTTTGTTGGAGCGAAGCTGCTTCCTGTGACTCCCACTAAGAAGGTTATATCTTCAAAGAATGCCATGGAAAGTCATCCTCCTCCTTTGTAAGGCAACCCTTCAAATATCCAGTGCCTCCTTTGTTTCCTGAGCAGGGCACGCATCCTAATGTTTACAGGTGCCTCTGCCACAGGAATTTCAGACCCCACAGCTTCAGTGATCTCTCTCGTCATATCTCACCAAGTTCCCCTCGTGGTGTTGAGTCCCAAATGGTATTTCCTGGGACAGGGCTCCAGATGTCCTACAACTGGCAGGATTAGAACTCAGGTTCTAGAGGAGGTCATGGGGCAGCAGGCCAACATCGCTGAGCAGGGATCGGTGTTGCTTAAGAGAGCTGTGCATCATAACACCTATGTCCCACGGGCTTCATGCGTCTGTGTGGCCCAGGACCAGGTGATCCCGGGCATGCATGGCTCTCACTTCACCATGTCCAGTGCTGGGCAGTTTCTTAGAGGTGCCTTACGGGGAGGATGCCCTAGGTAGCTGTCTTGAGTACTTGACATGCCTGCTTACAGAGCCTTTTGCTGCAAGGTAACAGGCACGGTGGAGAGAAAGAAGTGGCATTTTCATGCTGCCTTTTATTGGTTTATGAGCAACTCTTTCTTTCTTTTTTTGGGGGGGTGGTGAGGTAGTTGACACACCGTGATATGTGAGTTTCAGATGTGCAACATAGTGATACCACAAGTTTTTACTATGTTGTCTTTTACTATTGTTAGCTCTGATGAGTTTTACTGGACATCTTAGTCGTGGATGGAGTCAGGAGCCTTGTTTACATCTGCCAGCAGGGAAAATGTCTCCATGCCCAGATACTGTGCCCACGGATGCAGGGCTAGCCCGTCTCCCTTGCATCTGTGTGGTCAGTGTTGTGGGTGTTCCCTTTAAAGATCAAGGTGCTAGTGGTGGTCTTTCTCTTGGGTGTTTGGGGTGGGGGCAAAAAATGTGGGCGGGCTGCTAGCTGGCTCTAGCATCCTGTTTGGGTGTGGGCGGTAGAAATACCTGACAACCTTAAAACCTCCCCCCAACCCCCACCCCAGATAGGAAGGCAGCTGATTTGGGCATGATGTGAAATGTATTTTGTGTCTTAAATGGAGTTGTTTGTGATTTTTAAGAACAGGATTTTTGGTTTATTTTGAGCTTTGAAATAAGAGATTTTTTGTGTTTCTCAGATTTTTTAGCGAAGGCATTTTAAAAGAGAAAATGTGCTATAAAATGTGGGGGGGATACACATTTTCTGGTGCTTGGTTTTTGAAGAAGCGTTGTCTCTCTCGTAATGAGGTGTCCTGTGTATGGGAACTGATATGTTCCCTGCAATCTTTAGGGAAGCCATGAGTGCCTGCTTTCATGTAATTAGTTGAAAATGACATATATTCTCCAAGCTAGAATAAGCTTTTAAGTATTTCCTGTTTTTCATCCAAATTGGTTAGTGAAGCCAGATCCTGATCTGTCTCAACATCAGACTTATTTACTTCTGAAATTAGGAAGTATTTTTAAAACTAAGGGTCAAGATTTTGATCAAGATGTAAATGCCAGTTACCACTTAGAACTATTGCAAAAATTTTAAAAGGCCATTTGCAAATTGGATTGCCATTAGTTTCTATGAGCAAGATGAACTATTTTAGCTTTTTTTTCCACATTTATATTTCAACTAGTATGTATTAATGTAGACAAAGCCCTGAGATAGTGAGGACTGATACTAATTGTATTGTGTGATTTTAACATAATTATGATCATACTATAGTAATTTGTAACAACTTTCAATAAGAATTATATTCTTGAAAAGGGAACAATGTGAATATTTGCATGTAAAACCGTATTTTCTTATTGATTCATTATAATTTAGTTGGCTGTTGCCACGTGAGACGAAGTGTAACACATAAAATCATGACTCAAAATCACACCAAATGCTTAACGCGGTGTGCCTTTGTTAGTGGGAACCATTCTCCTTTCCCCTTTGGTTGTGCTCAGTACATCTTGAGTGAGTGAACAGTCAGCTACGCTTCGAGAAGGACCGTGTGTTCATGAAGATCATATGTCCAGGGCCCCACACACCCACCCCTCAGCGCGGTGGGTCTGCTCCCTGCCTGCTTCCTGGGGAGACCTGTCCATCGCATTCCTTCCATGCAGGGCAAGAGCATTTGCCACACAACTGCCATTCCCTCCCTTGTCAGACCCCGGCAAGGAGCAGGGGAGACAGGGAGCGGAGGCCCCCAGTGTCCAAGGGCTGCTCCCATTCTGTCCCTGGACCCCCCAGAGACCCTCAGGGGGATGTGCCTGTAATCTCATCCCTTTGGTTTACATGAGATTTTAGGGGGTGTGGGACTGGCACAGCTGAGCATCAGGCGGTCCTCTTCTTCATTTTGGTCCA
>NW_023233036.1:258522-278365 GCF_002007445.2 Ailuropoda melanoleuca
GCTTTTTTTTCCACATTTATATTTCAACTAGTATGTATTAATGTAGACAAAGCCCTGAGATAGTGAGGACTGATACTAATTGTATTGTGTGATTTTAACATAATTATGATCATACTATAGTAATTTGTAACAACTTTCAATAAGAATTATATTCTTGAAAAGGGAACAATGTGAATATTTGCATGTAAAACCGTATTTTCTTATTGATTCATTATAATTTAGTTGGCTGTTGCCACGTGAGACGAAGTGTAACACATAAAATCATGACTCAAAATCACACCAAATGCTTAACGCGGTGTGCCTTTGTTAGTGGGAACCATTCTCCTTTCCCCTTTGGTTGTGCTCAGTACATCTTGAGTGAGTGAACAGTCAGCTACGCTTCGAGAAGGACCGTGTGTTCATGAAGATCATATGTCCAGGGCCCCACACACCCACCCCTCAGCGCGGTGGGTCTGCTCCCTGCCTGCTTCCTGGGGAGACCTGTCCATCGCATTCCTTCCATGCAGGGCAAGAGCATTTGCCACACAACTGCCATTCCCTCCCTTGTCCAGACCCCGGCAAGGAGCAGGGGAGACAGGGAGCGGAGGCCCCCAGTGTCCAAGGGCTGCTCCCATTCTGTCCCTGGACCCCCCAGAGACCCTCAGGGGGATGTGCCTGTAATCTCATCCCTTTGGTTTACATGAGATTTTAGGGGGTGTGGGACTGGCACAGCTGAGCATCAGGCGGTCCTCTTCTTCATTTTGGTCCAGTGGCTGTCCTCACTATACGACGTGCTGCCTCCTCAAGGGGCCTTGGCCCCTTGATTCACTGCCTGCCCAGCCCTTTTGTCCCTCACGCTCATTCCTCCCGGCCTTCACGAGTAGATTCACCTTCTGTTAATTAAGGCCCAGGCGACATTTGTATCAAGAATATACCTGGTTTGTATTTTATTAGAAATTTCAGAGACCTCGTGGGAGCTAACTGGGTAATGAGCAGGACTGGCTGCTTCTATAATGGCTTACTTGTCCCAAGGAGCACAGAGTAGATTTTTTGAAGGAGGATTTAAGTGTCGGGAATTTGGTTGTCATCCAGAGTTAATACCTGAGACAGACCGCGATGGGTGCGCTGAGGTTTTTCATAAGGCTGAATGATGCAGTGGGAGGTCTGAATTCAAGGGAGGGTGTGTACTGCCTGTGTTGGACGTTCCCCAGCTTGAATCCCCTGCATGGGAAGTGGGTAGAGTGGGACAATCACAGCCCATGTCAGCAAGAAGCAGGGTCCATGACCCCAATTGAACTCAAAGGTTTGTTTTATTCAGCTAGGAATTTGCATTGTAAAGAACCCTAGATCCCTCCTCCCCATTCATTTCAACCTGCCCTGCATACAAATGGGTCATGTCTCCTGTGTCTTGAGGCTTGTGGTCCTTGCTTACATAACCCTGGCAGTTTGCAAGGGAAAGTGAGACTCATTTTAGAGGTTAGTATCTAAACTAGAGAATAATCAATAGCAAAGGCCCATCTATCCTCAAAATATCTTTACAGGAGACCTTACGGGACGTTGGTTCGTCACTAACAAGCCCCTAGGGTGCTTGTGTCTTTGCAAGCTTGATTTCATGCAACGGAAGAATAACAGTGTAGTTTGTCTTTCAAAACAAGTTTCCAGGTACTGCTTTACATTAAAGAAAGGGTGTTGTGGTTTCATTACAGTTGTTCTTGTGGTTAGTATCCATGAGCTGAAGAGGTGTTTATATTCAACAGACAATTATTTTAAGAATATCTTTTATTTGGTTAATCACCAGCTATTAGGGTATAAACACACACACACACACACACACACACACACACACTGTGCAGAAAGTCAGTAGTGCGGCTGATTTATGGGTAGCCTACAGCTACTGTTCTGTTAAAGATGTTCAGTACAGCTTAATGAGATTTTTTACAAAAAATCTGAGTGAGTGGGAAGGCCTAGCTAGCAGGCGGCCACCTCAGGGGTGTGATTTGAGGGACCTCAGAAAAATACCTTCCCAGTTCCCTGCTGTAACTACTGTTCTTTCTCCTTTCAAAATTAATTCCTGGGGTCTTGAAGACTTTTTGTTTTAACAGCCCCCAGTTACACTTGACTAAACCCTCAGAAATCTCAACTGTGAAGCACTTGGCTGTGATTTCCCTCGGGGTCTAAATGCATGTGGGACTGAAACAAGAGGCCTGGACAGGTGACTCAGGGGGTTGGAGTCACGAGGGGTTGGGAGCTGGGGTCAGACGGCTTTGCGTAGGGGTTTGTGTGTATTTTGACAAGGGGGGTTTCTCTTCTTTAGCTCATCGTGTGTAGGCAGACATGGAAACACATTCTAAATTTGAGATTGGTTCCCAGAGTGGGTCAGAGGAGGAAGTACGGCTTTCAGAGGAGACGTGGCCTTGGGGCCACGGCACGGCTCTGTGAATGAGGGCCAGGTGCTTGGCGAGCCCCTGCAAGCCTGTCCGCCTTGTGCCCGCTGCCCGGTTTCTCAGCTCGGCTCCCAGCTGGGCTCTGTGGCGTCCTCCTGACGTCGACTCTGGAACTGGTGTCGCATGACCTGCTCCCCTGACAACTGTTTACCTTCCGTCCCCGATAAGCTTAAACACCTGCCCACTTTCTTCTGATAGTTCCCTCTGTTTCTGGAATTAAACAAGAAATCACTGATGGAGACCTGTTTTAAAAACGAATACAATCTTTGGGGTAAAAAGTGCCCCAAACACATGCTCCTGGCTCCGGAGGCCCGTGCCCCTAGGAGCTCTGTCTTGGTGTCCTTGGGAGCTCCTGTCTGCGGTGGGTGACCACAGCCTCCCTCTGCCACATCTTGGTGCAGGTCAGGACAACAGCCAGGTGCTTGTTAAATGCCTGATGATTTAAAATGCGTATCTTATTTAACCTCCTGACGCTGTACGGAGGGCCCTGGCAGTATTATTCCAACTTTACACAGGAAGAAGCCTGGGAAGGGAGGGTGTTTTCCATCTTGGTGCAGCTAGTAAACGCTGAGTCATGATGCCTCTGGGTCCTGCTGGCCCCCAGACGCTGGTTCTCTCTGGTACACCAGGATTTATCGCCGGGTTGTTGAAAGACCCATGCTACTAATCCTCTTCCTGTGAGTGGTCAGGAGCTATCTGTATTTATTTTGAACCAAGCCTTTGGTGTGAAAAATTTAACAAGCGTTTGTTAAATGCCTACTGGGTACTGTCCTGCTTGCAGAATACAGCAGAGCCTTTTAGCGTCTGTAAACTGATGAGAAAAAGCACACGCATGGATAAGAAACCCAGAGAGCATAGCAGAGGCTCGTGTGCTGGGTTTTGTAGCAGAGACCACGATCTGGCCAAGGTCCAGGCCGAGAGAACTCCCTGCGTGATCTCTGGGGCTGGTGCTGGACCTTGAAGGAAGTTCGGGATGAGCATGTGAGGGGAGGAACAGAGCTCTCCAAGAGGGCAGAAGCATCAGAAGGGATGGGAGCAGGTGGGAGTGTGAGGTCTCAGCCGTTGAGGGCTTTTGTGGTGCCCCTGCACACTGTCCACGGGTGTCACAAGTGGCCCTGACATGGGACATGCTGGCGTGTCCTTGCCAAGAAAACGGACAGATGCTGTCCCTTTCTGCCTTGACCAGGCACCAGTGGTGACTTGTCTCACTGTCACGTAGGGTGTCCATACACCAGGGCTGCTGGAGAGCGTCCCTGCACCTGCCTCTGCTGCGGACGTGTTCTCCTCAGTCTCTGCACACCACAGGCTCATCCTATCCCAGCCCTCAGATGGCCTGAGTTCAGGGCCAGCGAACCATGGTCTGTGTCCTACTGCCTGTTTTGCGAAAAAAGTTTTATTGGAACACGGCTACACCCATTATTCCGTGTTGCCCATGGCTGTTTTCCTGCTACAGCGATAGTTGTACAGAGAACGTTCTCCTCCAGGGCCTTTTACAGGAAATGCCTGACCCCTGTCCTCACTGCCCCTCTATCCTACCACACTTTGCAGGCAGAGGCGTGGTTCAAGTGCTCTTGGCGCTCTCTTCTCACAGACACAGGATGATGCGTAGTGTGTAAGTGAAGGAAGAAACCTCAGCAGTTAATGTGACCGCAGGGTATCTTCTTGTGGTTCTATTTTGCATTAAGTTGGGAAGTTCTCCTGTAAAGCCATCACAGTTAATGTCTTACTGGTTATCTCACCAGCTCGTGGATGCCCTGTAAGCGCGGGTGCTGGGGTTGACCAGCAGCCCCAGCGCCAGAGAGCCTGGAGACAGTGTTTCTCGTTCTGCCTTGCTCTGCATAAATTGGGCTGTAAGCACACATTCCTCTTGGCAGAAATTAAAGTGAATTTATCCTCACGATCAAGTTGAAGACTCCTACATCAAGTAACATGTGATATTTAACCAGAGTTCTCAATTTTTATGTTAATTGGCTACTTTATTCTAGACCTTATTCTTGGAAGTATTTTGTTACTTCAAAGGAGACACATTCCAGCTGTCCCTTCAACCAAAACATCACTATTTGAGATTTCATCTTCTAGCCCGTTAAAGAACTGTTTGGTGCCTTGCTGTGTGTGATTTACTTTTCAAACCTTGAAATGCAACACATACCGTGGCAAGCTGTTGCGAACACTTGAAAGTTGGTCCGGCACTCCTGGCGTGGAGATGGACACGGTGCTCGCGGGTGTCGGATATTTTCGCAGCCCGGGAGGAAGTCGCTGAGCAGGTCAGTCCATTACACATGCTCTTGGCCTGTCCTGTTCGGAAGAGTCATTTGAGCGTGTGCAAGTCCCATCATCCTTGTTATGACTGCTCACTATCATGCAGGCCTTATTCTTTTATAGTGACTAGGAACCACATTTCCTACCTGAGAAACACGCCGCATCACGTTGCCTCCTCACACGTGCGTGCAGGTGGCAGCTTGCTGTTGGAGCTCAGAAACCTCTGTCTCTCATGTGCCAAGATATTTGAGGTGATGGTACCCGGGCCAGCGTGTCTCCCCTGCAGAGTATCACCACCCAGGACAACTCCGCAAAGTAAGATTTTCGCCCAGAATCTTATGTAAAAGAGAATTCTCTCTGTGTCTTGAGTGTAACATTTCCCCTCTGTGGACAGGGTTCGAGACCAGCTTGCTGTGCTCATCTACTGCTGGAGGCTGCTTCTGGGCTTGAAGGTGAGTTAGTGATCCCTATGTCTGCAGGGAATGTGGCTTGTTTTACTTTGGATTCTGGCTATTTTAGAGTTCGCTTTGGTGTGATTATAGGAATGAATGGAATTTATGTTTTGGCCATATTCTCTCACCTGCTGCTTCCGCTCAGCTAGGGACAGATGTAGGATTGGCGATCCAGCCTTCGGCTCGGGATGAGATACACTGATGACACCCTGGCCTTGGGGCATGAGCGCCGATGCCTTACCGGGGACAGGCCACCATGGGTCCCCCTCCCGGGACAGCCTGTGCACGTGCGTGGAGGGGGGAGGGAGACACAGGAGCCTCTTCTCCAGGGCTGCAGTGAAGTCACTTTGTGAGCTTTGGTTTAGTATTTCAGTTGTCAACACATAAGACGTTCACCAGGACACGGATACTAATATTAATATGTGACGGCTATGAAACTATTTCTGCAGAGTCAGTGCATCACTTTCAGGTAAAAAGTAAATTACACAATTATCCAAGCGTGTGAATAGTGGGGCAGCTTCTGTGCAGGGTCTCGCAAGTAGGGGAATTTGTTTATTTATTTGCTTTTGAAATACGAGGAGGCCATCCTGTTATTAAGAAGAGTGTGGGCTCCAGAGCAGCCAGTTTTGAAGTGAGGTGAGGAGGCCTGCTTGAGCGTGGCCCTGAATTGTTTGCAGATCCCCAAAAGAACATGTGTTCTCAGGTCCTCAGACTACCTAAGGCCCTTGCTGGCCTGAAGGTGGGCTTCTCTCCGTCCACAAGTATTTGTTTGCTGATTTCTTAGTCTGAGCAGAGCACTCCGGTCCGTCCTCTAAGAAGCAAGAACTTCCGCATGGCAAGCCGTGGTTTTCGGAGATCTTCGCACACCTGATCTCCCTTCATTGTGCACTCAGAACGAGTGGGGTCTTAGCTCAATCGGCATGTGTTTGAGAGTCAGGGGCACTGACAGCAGTGTTACCAGCACGGTAGGTGTTAACCGGGGTTGTACTGATCATACCCTGATCTCAGGAGTCCTCGAGTTTAAAGGAACCAAAACCCAATCAAACTGTCTTAGGCAAAAATGAGGTTGGTTATCTAGTCATTGGGAGAGTCCTTCCAGAATGCAAGGTACAGAGGACGGTGCTCACGTCCAGCTCTGGGTCCTGAGGGTCCATACCCGAGACACTGAACACAGTCCATCTGCAGACTTGGGATTGCTGGAAGAGTGAGTCCGTGTGGCTCTGTGGGGCCAGCGTCCACCTGCCTCATCCCTCATTCACGCGGTTGTTGGTCAGGGTCCCTGAGAGCAGGTGGAGTGATTACCAGAATCCCGCTGCAGGAGGGCATATGGTTCGTCTACACCTTTCCAGATGGAGAGGCTGCAAGGCACGGGTGGAAAAGGGCTTACCAAAAGTCAGCTGACAAGGAAGTGTCCGACCTAGAGCGGATATCCGCATTGGCTTATTCCAGAATTCCTCCCCCATCATGGCCTCACATTTATAGAGTCCTCCCTATTCACTCTGCTCCAGGAACAGGTAGGACCAGCCAGGATACCGTGTCGTAAGTGCTGAGGAGAGGTGGCTGCCCTTCCTGTTAGAGGCTTCGTAAGAAGGATCCTGACGTGTAGAGTTGATGAGTTTTCTCGGGCGTAGAGATCATCAAGCTACCAGGCATAAAATACGGTGTATTTTGTATCTTGCATTTGTTCAAGGAAGAACAGTTGAAATGGCCACTTTGATTCCTGATGACGGAAATGGTCTCAGGGAAACGGCACGGTTGGGCCACTGTTTGACTGGCAGCAGAGATATGATTGTTTGCAGCATCATTAGGCGTACCGAGTGCCCCTAACATCTCCGGGATAGTGTTTGGACTGATTTTCCCCTAATTACAGACCCTCAAATTGTGGGCAGGCAGAAACCTGTCTTGGCTGTCTCGATCTCAGGCAGTCAGAGGCCTGGGAAAACTGTCTATTGATAGGATAAAGAAGATACGGAGACAAAATAATTCCCTAAATTGGTAAGAACTCAACAACAGACTCCACAAGACTTAAGTTCAAATGACTTTTCTGGGAGTTTTTTTCCTGGGGGAGAGGCTGGGGACCCTGTGGAGTCTCTTGACCGTGTGTCTGTCACATGCCTGGCCGCCGTGGGGCCCGGGGTGTGTGCAGCTTCCTCTCCTTGTGATGGGCGGTGTGGGCCCATCAGCATCTGGGTTCCTGTCATGCGCGCCCCCACACAGCTTCCTGGGACACCGCCCTCCCCGAGCCAGGGTGCATGTGTGCAGGGGCGAATCCAGAACAAGGCATGAGGTGCCTGAGCCCAGCAACCCCCCAGGGGGACAGAGAATCTGATGCAAACTGAGACGCTCCTTCCCCATTGGCAGTAAAAGTCTTCAAGAAGTGTCGCCCGTTCTCTCTGAAATCAGCAAACCTGAGGAGCAGTCAGGTGTAACCCACCTTGGAGGGGATGTCGGAGGCTGTGCCCATGAGCAGGCTCACAGTGACTGTGGAATGTGGAGGGCATGCAGAGAGAAGGGGCCACGCACACCAGCATCACGACCGACGGACTGAGGCACCGGGTGCTCCTTCCCAGGCGTCAGTGTGATGCTGGCTTTCAGGCTCTCCGAGGACACAAAGCCACTGACAGACATACCATTTAGTGTAGATGCCAGGGGACAAGGGACAGACACCCTCCAAGGAGGATCAGAGCATCTGAAATGGGACACTTCCTAAGTGCAATGGTCACATCTGGATGTTAGCTTTTAAAGATAAGGAGTTCTTTTAAATTCTGGATGATTCTTTCCAGAAAATGTGTCCCGATTCACTTCCAGAAAGGTCAGGGTATTTTAAGATACAAAGCAGGATCTCGTTTGCAAGGGTTTGGTGGAAGGTGTTACTTTGCACCTGCCTGGGTTATGTGGTTGTTACTGGCTGGCGGGGGGGTTCTAGGCTGGGCATACTTTCTTCTTTGCAGTCACGGTCAAAGACTCATTCAGACCTGACGGGATGATCCATTGGAAATGACTGACCCAGATTCTCAGTGGGGTTGTTTTCCTGTGTGTGACTGTAAGTGTGCACGTGGCAGCTTCCCGTTCTTCCATGTAGGGGCCTGGTCAGGACCCCTCAACGTGCACTGTGGTTTTGTTGTCAGCGGGCCCCACATCTGCACTGTCTCTCCTGTACCTGGCCACTTGTCCGCTGCCATGCATGTCCCCGAAGTCTGTTCTTACATGCCGTGGCGGGATGCTGTGCTCCCATGGCAGCACGTGTCCCTGAGGTCAGTTCTCCTGTGACTGTGGGGGGATGCCACGATCCCATGGCAATGTGTATCCCCGAGGTCTGTTTTCATGTGACTGTGGCGGGATGCTGTGCTCCCATGACAGTGAGTGTCCCCAAGGTCTGTTCTTCTGTGACGTCCCACTCCCACGGCAGCGCATGTCCCCGAGGTCTGTTCTCCTGTGACCGCAGGAGGATGTCATACTCCCACGGCAGCACGTGCATCCCTGTTTTCAGATGCTGCTTAGTCCTTCCATCTGCAAGTGCTCAAACTACTGTTTTTGTGAAGAGTTTGCCGTCCGAATGCTCTGCAAATTCCTGGCTGCCCGTTTCTTAGTATGAATGGGATTGGCCACAGGCTATTGTCCCTCTTTCTCTTGACCTCCAGCCACTGGTCTCCATTTGCCTCCATCCAGCTGCCATATGGTGAGGTGCAACAACGTGTGTCCAGCCTGGGTGGGATGAGGTCCCTGTGGCTTGAGTTGTTAGTTGACAATGACTCCCCTCCATGGGAGATGCTTGAGCTTCTCTCCCATGTTACCAGGTCCCCCTTGGTGACAGCACCTGTGGGTGTGGGGCTTCTCCCTTCACATTATGGAGACGTGAGTGCCCCAGGGGTCCCTGATGCCTTTGAATGGAATCACTTTCTCCTGCTGGGGTGGTGGGGTTTGAGGCAGAACCGAGTGACAAAAAGGTTACCCATCCTCTTGCACCCTGATGGGGAGGGGAGCGGTGCTGTGGGTTCGTTCTCTGTACCCGTGCAGGAGGGGTAGAGGTCACCGTGCAGTTTTCCAGAACTCACCTATGCAAGAAGATGAGCCTTGTATAGTATCCTCCATCTCAGGGGATTAGAACAGATGATCCCTAAAGCCCCCGTTGTTGAGATTAGAGACTGACTCTGCTTCCTGACCTGAGGTGTGGGTCCTTGTGCTAAGAGAAAAGCCAGGAATGCCGTTCTGGGACATGGTCTGGGATGCGGGTCTGGGATGAGGTCTGGGATGCAGTCTGAGACGTAGGTCTGGGATGAGGTCTGGGACACGGGTCTGGGATGCCGTCTGGGATGTGGTCTGGGATATGATCTGGGATGCGGGTCTGGGATGCCGTCTGGGATGTGGTCTGGGATGCGGTCTGGTACCTGGTCTGGGGCGTGGGTCTGGGGCGCGGGTCTGGGATGTGGTCTGGGACGCGGTCTGGGATGCGGTCTGGGATGCGGTCTGGGACGCAGGTCTGGGATGAAGTCTGGGATGCAGTCTGGTATGACTGGGTGATTATTTGAATTCAGGATGCATGTGATGTAGGTGTCCATGTTTTATAAGGTTCTGCTTCTTTCCAAATATGCAGTAATTCCCTCTCCCCCTCTCTCTCTCCGTGCACACACGTGCACATGCACACAGAGAAATGTAGTCACTGTACGTGTCTGTGCATTTGTGCACACATATGTGCATATACTCATGTGTCTGCATGTGGGTACAGATGTACCGCTGCAATTACAATCCCCTGAACCTGGAAATAGGCCTGAGGCAGCTTCTTGATTTTGTGGGCTCTGTCTCCAGGGGAGAACCCATCTTCTTCAGCTTGTCTGCCCTAATCAGGTTCTCCTAGGGCATTCTCACGTCCTGGCGTAAGTGGCTTTCTAAGGAGCAGTCCCCCTGCTCCCCGTCCTCCACTCTGCTCCCGGTCCCCGCCTCACCGCCCATCTCTGCCGAGTCCTGTGCAGCTCTACGGCAACGTACCCGGTCTGCAGGCTGTTTGTGGTGCTTTTCTCTCGGGTTCCTGTCTGTTTAGCAAACCTTCGCTCTAAACTTGCTGTGTGCCAGGCAATGGGATGGCAGAGATTCCTAACATATGGTCCTTTCCAAAGGAGCTCATTTTCTAGTTGGAAGAGGGACACCTAGACAGTAAGGCTCCTGTGACGTACACGAATATGGGAACAGAGACAGCTGTCACGATGGCTCAGAGAGGGACCCTGAGGCTGAGGTGGCCGGTGCATCAGGCCGGTGCACACAGGCAGCGTGTGGGGTCCTAGCCTCGGGACACATGCATGGGCAAGCGTGGAGAATCCTTCCCCACATTTGGGTCCTGCCTGGTGCACTTCTGCCTCTCCCACCACTAAAGCTTGAGCCATGTCTCACGGGTTCTGGCTGCTGGTTTTGTTTTTTTTTAAAGATTTTATTTATTTATGCGACAGAGATAGAGACAGCCAGCGAGAGAGGGAACACAAGCAGGGGGAGTGGGAGAGGAAGAAGCAGGCTCATAGCAGAGGAGCCTGATGTGGGGCTCGATCCCATAACGCCGGGATCACGCCCTGAGCCGAAGGCAGACGCTTAACCGCTGTGCCACCCAGGCGCCCCTCTGGCTGCTGTTTTAACCTATGTTGTTAGGGAGAAGAAAGGGGGATACGGGGATGCAGGGGTGCAGCTGTCCCGAGTGTGGGTGCCTTTTATGTTAACAGAGGGGGCAGCCATGACTGGTGCAGGAGCGTTTCCAGCTCTGAGCTTGTGGCCCAGGCTGGGGTCCCGGGAAGGAGGGGTGCAGCACAGAAGCTGCTTGGAGGTGGTGGGGAGGCTGCATGGGGGCAGTGGTGTGTGTGTGGGGGTCACGGTGCGTGTGCCCAGACCAGCTCCGAGTGAGCGTGAGCCCGCCATCTGCTGTCCCGGCAACTCTGCTGTTCACATCCCTCCCCGGCCTCACGAGTGATGTCAGACACTGGAACGCCAAAGTGCAGGTACCCGAATAACATTTCGCTGTTTGGGTTTGCAGATGACCGCGCCGTTTCCCCGATGCACCCTCGGGGTGAGGTCACCCGGGACCCTGGTGGTAAGTGCACTCTTGTCCCCTCTGCGTGGAGTCTGAGCCACTGGCTCTGCCACAGACCTTTCTAATGATTTTCTTGTCTTTGCAGGCCACTTACCTGAAGACCGTTTTCTTCGTTCGTTACCATACTCACCTCCACATCTGCAAACTGAGAAAGATTCACGACAGGAGCAGAAGAGCACAGGAAGTTCTGTGACTGTTGAGATGTTTTGTCATTTTGTATCAAAAATACTGAAAACTGAAATTAAACATGTATAAAATATTTGCTGTGACTCAGATTTCTTTTTTTTTAACTTTAGCTTTGTTCAGGTATAATTGACATGGAATTGTAAGACACACCCGTGTGCATCATGGTGACCTAACTCGCGTATGCATTGTGAAGGGGTCCCCACTGTCTCGTTGGTCAACTTCCGACACGTTTCCCTTGTTGGTGGTGAGGACGGTTAAGATCGTGTCTCTCAGCAAATTTCATCACGCCTTTGTGTTTCTGACCGCGGTTGCCATGTTTCAGCGAGACCGAGATCCACGGCCCAGCTCATCCTACCGCTGAAGGTTCGTGGCCTTCCACCAACCTGTGCTCACTCCCCCACCTACCCCTGCAACCACTTTCCCACTCTCTGCATTGAGGACTTTGACCTGTGTTGTTCAGTTCTGTTATTAGGTTCCTCATACAGGTGATAAGTGCAATATTTGTCTTTCTCTGTCTGGGTTATCTCACTGAGGAGGAGGCCCTCAGGGTCCATCTGTGTTGTTGGTAATGGCGGGATTTCCTTCCTTCTCACTGCCGAGAAACATTCCAGTGTGTGTGTTATAAATAATATATATATACATATATATATTATTTATAACATATATATATAAATATATATATATATATATTTTTACATATGTGCCCCCTCTTCTTTATTGATCTGTTGGTGGACACTTAGGATGTTTTCATAATGGCTCAGATTTCTTATTCAAGCAAAACATCACAGTTCTATATAAATCTTTATAAATTAATATTCAGTGTTTATCTAATCATGTGTATTTATTCTTTCAGTATTTCATTTATGAAAATGCCCACAAGGTTAGCCACAACTTTTAAAATGACATCGTGACTACCCTCCCCTCAACAAATATATTCTCATTTCTCCCTGTTTGAAATTCTAGAGGTTATCACTGAACATCGGGACTATCTTCTCTCTTTTGTATCTCTGTTGTATAAATTATTAAAAATCATCCACATTTTGTGCTGAGGTGTTGCTCAAGTAAGGATTGTATTGGAGAAGCTGGAAATGATCACCCTGCTTTATGGCAGGTGCGCCTGTGATGGTCAGGTCTCCTTATGTCCAGAACTTAGTTATGGTTTGTGAAGTGTGGACTACTTCTCAGGGAAGGTAGGAAGGCAGTAGGACATGAGACTTTGCCTATATGTTACCATCATATGACACACTGGACAACAGGATGACCACAAAACAACGTGCTGTGAGTTACACAGTAATTCTGGTGGAGTGCTGGTTCAGGGCTGGGCACAGTGCCTGGTGCGGTGGTCTCAGGCCGCGGATGTGGCACATGACAGCACAAGGTGCTCCTACACCTGCAGACAGCTGGCGAGGCAGAGAGCCCTCTCAGAAGCAGGCGAGAAGAGGAGCAGTGCCCGAGGTCGGGGTGGGCCATGTCACCTTGTCAGCCGCCGTAACGAGTTTGGGCTGTGAAAGGCACAGAAGGGCCCTGTGGGTCATTCACCTGAAGTCCTCTGCTGAGATCTACACTTTTGGAAGCTCCCAAGGCTGCAGTGCAGAGGCTGGGCGAGAGGTGTGATTGGAGGACCAGGGATGGGGACCCTGGATGATCCCCCTTCTGAGGACCCCCATGATCCTGGTGGTAGCCAGCCTGGGGGAGCAGAGAGCGGGAGGCAGGAGGTCGTGGGAAGGTGGGCTGCCAGCGGTGGATGTGGGCGGGTAGAAGGAGGGATCCAGGCTGGCTCCTGGGGCCTGCTTGGGCCGTTGGGAGGGTTGTGTTGCCTTCAAGTGCCAATGGGACGCTAGCCATGTGGCCGGGGGGCAGGTGCACGTGTGACCAGGTTCTGGTGCTGACGTCATGCTCATGGCCCATCTCCATCCAGAAGGCAGTCGGATGCCTTGGTGGAGCATCGGCAGAGTCTGGGCTGGAGGTGCTGTGGGCGGGTGCATCGGGGTGTTAACTGGGGTGGAAGGGTGGCTGGGATTTTCCTGGAAAGCCCTCTGGTTGAAAGGGGAGCCAGGCCGAACTCCGTGAAGACCAACGTTTAAGGGCAGAGACAGGTGGAGGGAGGGAAGCTAAGAAGGAGTCAGGGTCTAGAGAACATGGGGGGCAGTGGGGTGTCAAGGAAGCCGCTGGCAGGAAGAAGGATGCTGTGATCAGCATGTCTCACTGCTGAGGGGTCCGTTCCTCCACTGTATCTGGAGGCTCTTGCCGGGCTGGGGGAGAGGCAGCAGGAGACCCCAACAATAGCGGCTTCACTGATGCCACTGAGAACGGACGGGAGGGGGGGGAGCTTGGCGGTCACCTCTGCACACACTGCATTGTCTGTAAGGTGAGGAGGCTCTTAGGGCAGGTGTGGGGCAAGTGGGGCCCGGGTGTGTGTTTCCAAGCTGGATGGTCAGGAGCTTGTTTGAATTCTGACGGAAGCTGGCAGGAAGACAGAGTAACCATATGCCAGAGGGGCGGTTGGTGGGGGCCCTGAGAAGGTGCCATGGGAAGCTTGAGGGTGCACCGTCGCTGGGGGCCTAGCCCTTCATTTTCAGTCTACTTCAGAAATTTTTAAAAATCCGCTTTTTTTTTTTCTTAAAAGGGGTACTTTAACCATGTGGAGTAGTTGTTTGCACTATGGTTCATCGTCCTTGTTCATACAGTCTGTTTACGCATGCAAGCTGCGCAGGTGCCAAGGACCAGGGCCACCAACTCTCCCATCCACGGCCCCCTTTGTGTCCTGTTGCCTGAAATTCCTTGGCTCATTTCAGCCCCTTCCAGAAGCAACAGGTGACTGTTAGGTTTTCCATAGCTCAGTCTCTAAAACGCTATATTTCTGTTGTAGTTTCTTCCTGAGGTGTTATGAAAGTACATGTATTTTTCAAATGTGATTCTATCAAAATTAAAGAGATTGATCAAAATATACCAAGGGTTTTGAAACTTTGGTGCTGGCTGCAGGAAAGAGAATTCTAACACGCGGGCGGCTGACATTCCCGTGCTGGAGCCACAGTTTCCGTGCTCTCGGCTGTAACTCACTATGTATTCTATCATTCCTTAAACTGTTTACTAGAAGCACTATTTTTAAAGGCATCAAACCTAAAATATTTTTAATTGTTAATCCGCAGACTGTGTACTTTCAGTGAATTAATTTACATACTATCAAGTATGTCCCTAGAATAATTCAGAACACACATTCTGTATTTTGTTTTTTTTGGTTCCTTTGCTGTTTCAGTTCATAGAAGCAATGATCGTGCTGATGTCATCCAAATGGTTGAAGGCAAGGCAGGTTATGGGTTTTTTTTGTTGTTGTTTATTTGTTTTGAGAAAGGGGATTTCTCTTACACTGTTGGTGGGAATGCAAGTTGGTACAGCACCTCTGGAAAACAGTATGGAAGTTCCTCAAGATGTTAAAAATAGAGTTACCCTATGTCCCAGCAATTGCACTACTAAGTATTTACCACAAAGATATGGATATAGTGAAAAGAAGGGGCACATGCACCCCAATGTTCATAACAGCAATGTCCACAATAGCCAAACTGTGGAAGGAGCCAAGATGCCCTTCGACACATGAATGGATAAAGAAGATGTGGTCTATATATACAATGGAATATTACTCAGCCGTCAGGAAGGATGAATACCCACCATTTGCATCGACATGGACAGAACTGGAGGGGATTATGCTAACTGAAATAAGTTAGTCAGAGAAAGACAATTATCATATGGTTTCCCTTATTGTGGAACATAAGGGATAGCAGGGAGGACATTAGGAGAAGGAAGGGAAAAACGAAGTGGGGGAAATCAGAAGGGGGAGATGAACCATGAGAGACTATGGATTCAGGGAGACAGGTTATGTTTTTAAGGTTTTGTTCATTGACCTTAGACCAAAGTCATTAACAGCAACAATGCGACGAGATGAGGCATCTCCAGTCTCTTCTGGAGGAAAAAAGTCAAAACAGAATAAAGTTCAGCCCTTGGGCATGGGAAGCTCTGAAGACACGTCCAAGAAAGGGCCTGCGGTCTGAGCACAACCTGCCATCAGATGCCCATGGTGTCCCAGAAAGTGTAAGTTTTTTCTGTTGTATAATTTAGAAAAACGTTTTCACCCCCATGGCCCCTGTCTTCTGCCTCCTGATCTCTCAGGGTCCTTCCGGCACATGCTGGAGAAGCCAGTGTTGTTTTCGGAGGAGATGCCTCCACGGCATCAACTCAAGGAGTCTGCCTTCCAAGTTATACTATGTATCCCTATCTATCCATACTGTCTTCTCTGACAGTGTAACAAATTCGGTTTCCTTTGGAGAAGAGTCTGAGGAATTTAAGACAGTGAGGACTTTTGTTTCCTCCACATCCGGTCAGGTGATCTGGTGCCCTGCCTGGGAGCTCTGGGCTGTCTTCTCCTGCTCATGCTGGTCACTCGTGGTCAGGCTGACTGATGCTGACCCCCAGAGCGCCCTAAGTCAGGCGTGGCAGACTCTCTGCATTTCATGAGGTGGTGGGATTACGTTAGAAATGTTTCACTTAGTATGTTATTATGAAGAATAATTGTACCAAAAATAAAAATCCTCACGATTCCTAGATTTCTCCACTACATTTAAAACCAATCCTTTTATATAATAGTCCATTACAATCAGGCGTGAATTCCCTGATGACCATGATTTGTCAGACTGTGTGGCTGTTCCCCAAATCTGAATCTTTTCCCTGAAACGAGCATGTTTGTCGGTCAGCTTTGGGTCTGTGCAGTCTGTGATGAATCCCCCATGTCTGAGGGCTTCTTGCGTGTGACCCATCTGTGCTGATGGTGATGGCGTCGGTCTCTCGGGTCCCCTTGGCCTCCCGGGTGCTTGGCCAGCTGCCGGGCTGTGACCCCGGAGTCAGCACAGACCGTGCATTTACTGAAAACAGGAACGGGCATGTCCGTGTGCGGGGCGGTTGCCTGCAGGACTCCCGCCGTCCAGGGTTCCTGGCAGGTAGACTTACCTCTGTGCTGAGCAGAGGCCCGAAGCACACACATCTGTGCACCTGTGAGTGACTCCAGGCCAGACGAGGCCACAGTAGCCCTAATGTGCTGACACACGTCGCTCATACTAGAAGGCTGACTGAGGGCGAACGCGCAGCGTGATTTTGTTTTGTTGATTTAAACATGTTCTGATCTGTTCCTCTTTTAGGCATGTTTGTGCTGAAGGTTTTCACGGTGCTCTCAAAGGGAGGTCCTGGAGGGGGACAGCCTGCGCGTGTCCGAGCCGCTTCCTGTCCAGCGAACACGCTGGCTTCGGTGGTGCTCTCAGGGCTGCAGCGGAAGGGGACAGCACCTTGTCTTGGAGGGCGGCGCTTCTGTGCACTTGTCTTGGAAGCACCACCACCCTCGGAGTCACACTGATGGACCGCACGGGCGTCAGAGTGTAGACCAGCATTGTTCACCGTGTGTTGTTTAAAGCTGGCGATGTTTCACATGATTAAAATGCTGTGATGCCTCCGTCGGCCGTCTGTGTTGTGTTGTGACAGCTCCGGGCAGGTGCACCTGGAGGGTGGCACTGGTAGTGGGTGCGGGATGGTGCCGCAAATGGCCCGGCCCTGTTGTTTTTGTGCTGCAGGAGCCAGAACTGAAACACAAAGGTCGCCCGCTCGGGGAGGGCTGGGACCCTGTGTGTCCTTGTGTGCACACGGGGGCGGATAATGCCGGTGAGACCTCAGCAGGGACAGCACGTGTGCACTCCTGCAGCCTAGAAGTTCTCACGGCCACCTTCTCCCACAGTAGATGCGGGGTCGGCAGTGTGCCTCGAACCTGGGGAGGAAGGCCTGGCTGCGGCCACACAACCACAGAGCGCTGTGTGGGGCCAGGCCATACCCGTGGCTCAGACGCTGAGCTCCTGGTGCCAACCCACACAGCCCTGCCTTTGTTACGGGGGTTACTGGACGCTCTTAGAGCAGTAGGGAAAGTGAAGATGCCACCCTCTGCTGTGGGTCAGCCATGGCAGGGGTGTGTAGAGGCCGTGTGCCCCGTGCCCCAGGACCTCACACCTTTGGGGGCCTCCAGGGAGGACAGGCTCCACCCGAAGTGTGGTGTTGAGGGGCGGTGATATGTGGGAACTTTCCCCTTTGTGGAGGGCAGCAGGTGAGGGTCTTGCGCTTGGGGACCCACAAGTCTGTCTGGAGCGGCCCTTCCTGGAAGGGTGTGAAGCTGGGCCAGGCAGGCTTGTGGAGGCCACGGTGCTTTTGCCATAAGGAGCCATTGACTGCTCCTTTTCCACGGGAGGGGCGGGCAGGCTCCTGCTTCAGAAAGATCATCTTGGCTGGGAGGAGATTGGAGGGGCCCATGCGGGGGGCCAGGGCATTAGTCAGGAGGTCGCTAAGGATGTGTAAATGGAGCAATTCCATAAGATAGCATAATGCTGTGTGTGACTTGTTCAGCATTTCAGTGCTCTCCAAAATTCCAGAAGACCATTTGATTTTAGTTATCTGTTAAAAAATACTTTCCCTTTGTGGGGACTGGAATGTGTGCTGACCTTCTGCGGGTGCCCCTGGCGGGCAGCGTCCACATCCTCATGTTGCTGGTGCACGGAGGGATGGTCTGCTCTCCGGCCTGCAGGGCAGGAGATGCCATGCTTGAAGTGTTCGTCCCTCGGTGTGCTGTGCACACGACAACAATTCCGTGTTTGCAATGCCTGCAGGTCTGGAAGCTGCTTCAGTTCTCAGTGAAGAGCAGCTCTTCTTCGAAGAGTCATTATCCTAGAGTTTAGCCAAAGAGGGACACGCAGACCAGGCACCTTTGTAGCTGCTGGAGGTCATTAAAGCAGCCAAGCTGAAGGCTTTCCGCTGGTCCGACCAACACTGATGTGCTTCCAGCTCACACCGCTGCTCCCCTGCCCTCCACCCTGTGTTTCTGACTCCACGGTTCTGGGGGGCATGGGGGCAGGCGATGGATTCTATTTCTGATGAGCTCCCCGGTGGCGCTGACATCGCTGGTGGCCATGGTTGAGAACCATGGGTCTGAGTGGAGTTCGCAGGTGGCCTGTTTCCNACGGATGGTGGCCTGTTTCCAGTGTGTGCAAGTAGATTCAGAAACCAGGAAGGCCCAGGGTGGGCTTGGAATAGGCCGCTTGGCTGCATTATCATCGTGAGTCATAAGAGTGTTGTGTCCACTGCATGGATATATTTACGTGCACGACCTAGGACTCCGTAGCAGCCACGCCTGTCTCTTTGAGGACGCAGCGCCAGCCCCTCTGTGCGTGAGGACGCCGTGCAGTTGGGGGCTTGCATCAGATGCTTGAGGCCCCTTTCTTGCTGTGGGTGTTGTAACTGTTTGGATGATTTTGCTAGATAATGTTCTCCTCTAGGAACTACTGGGCTTAGTTCTGGGGCCTTGTCTTCACAAATGGCCTTGGATCTCCAGGTGAGATTTGCTGGACCAGGAAGCAGCCAGCTGAGGACCACTCGCTAACATTGAGGGAGACAGACAGGAAAACGGCTTGCTGCCTCCAGTGACATCCCCTGTTAGACCCCAACTTGGAAATCAAATGGCAGAACGAGATAACTCTTCAACAGCATTTTATAGGCAATAAATACATATTAATTCTCAAAAATAACTGTCTTCTGAGTTCGCTAATTCGGAGAAATTAAAAGTCCCCTGTGCTTCATGGTTTAATTTCACCATTTTGTCTCTGGTTTCTGCTCTGAAGAGCATGTAAAATTCGGGCCTCGGAAGGAAGCCCGCAAGCTGGTGAAGGTCAGCATCCACGTGGGTGGAGGGGGACCATGTGTGTTCATTCACACGTCAGCAGCTTCTTGGCCACAAAACCACGCGGTTCTGTAAAAACATGACAAGTCCACGTTGTGTAGCCCCCGTGTTTGCAGTGGCTCACGTGCCCCTGCGTTGGAACAGGACGTGCCATGTCCCCACAGGTTGTATCCAGCTCTGCGCCCCTGGGCGACCTGGCCTGGCAGAGCAGGCTTAGGATGGAGGGACTGTGATCTTCCAGGAGCCTGTTTCAGCCTGCGTGGTGCCCTTGAATGAAACCCATGGGACTCATCCATGTGGAGACAGCGGCCAGTGCGGCTCAGAGGTGCTGTGTGCCGGGGATGTAAGGCTTGGACGGGAGACCAGGACGCAGGGAACTGCTGACTCCAGGACCTGCCTTTCCTTCCTGGGGTGAATAGCCTTCCAGCAACTGCTCCCTCATGATAGAGGCCGCCGTTCAGGATTTATGTGCGTCTCATCTGTAACGGGCAGGAGGTTTCCCTCAGTAAAACTGTCTCTACTTCTGTTACCTTGTGCTCAGGACATAGCGACAGGTCAGAATTTCCCCTGAATCCGGGGTATGGTGCAGAATGAACGTCTTTAGGGAGAAGTCTGTCCTTCAGCCTCGAATACAGTTCCTTTAAAATAAAATTTAAATGCAAAAAGTAATGGTGACATCATGTCAATTTTTGGAAAT
>NW_023233036.1:278465-292865 GCF_002007445.2 Ailuropoda melanoleuca
ACTTGCAGATATAGACAAGTGTGGACACAGACTTGTGTGGACACAGATGTGCATGAACACAGCCACAGACCTGTGTGGACACAGTCACATGTGGACACAGTTCATGTGGACAGACGTGCATCAATACAGACCTATATGTGGACAAAGACACAGACATGCATGGACACAGACTCACATGGACACAGATCCATATGAACATAGATGTGTGTGGACACAGACACGTGTGGACACAGCCACAAACGTGTGGACACAGACCCACATGGATACAGGTGTGCATAGACACAGACATGTGTGGACACAGACAGACACGGATACAAACCCATGTGGACACAGACACACATGACACAGACCTGCGCGGACATAGACATGTGTGGATATAGGCGTGCGTGGATATAGACCCGCGTGGATACAGGCGTGCATGGACACAGACATGTGCATGCTGACCTTGTCTACACACTTTCAGAAAGCAGACTTGAGTTTCTGGAATGTGCGGTTTTAACCGACTTTTAAATGTGAATCATAAATTGTAAATGTGTGCATGTAAATATTTTAAGTGTTTTTAGTAAATTGTAGTATTTCATGTACAGGCAGTATTTTTTTTNAAACTAAGCAAAGAATCAAAGGCTTTGAATGCCATACTCGACGAGTTGGACCTCATAGATATATATAGAACACTACACCCCAGAACCAAAGAATACTCATTCTATTCAAATGCCCATGGAACATTCTCAAGAATAGATCATGCTCTGGGACACAAAACAGGTCTCAGCCAATACCAAAAGATTGAAATTATCCCCTGCATATTCTCAGACCACAACGCTCTGAAATTGGAACTCAACCACAAGGAAAAACCTGGAAGAAACTCAAACACTTGGAGGCTAAGAACCATCCTGCTCAAGAATGACTCGATAAACCAGGAAATCAAAAAACAAATTAAACAATTTATGGAGACCAACGAGAATGAATACACAACGGTCCAAAACCTATGGGATACTGCAAAGGCAGTCCTAAGGGGGAAATACATAGCCATCCAAGCCTCACTCAAAAGAATAGAAAAATCTAAAATGCAGTTTCTATATTCTCACCTCAAGAAACTGGAACAGCAACAGAGGGACAGGCCTAACCCACTGACAAGGAAGGAGTTGACCAAGATTAGAGCAGAAATCAATGAATTAGAGACCAGAACCACAGTAGAGCAGATCAACAGGACTAGAAGCTGGTTCTTTGAGAGAATCCATAAAATTGATAGACCACTGGCAAAACTTGTCCAAAAACAAAGAGAAAGGACTGAGATTATTAAAATTATGACTGAAAAGGGAGAGGTCACGACCAGCACCATTGAAATTGCAAGGATTATTAGAAACTTTTATCAACAGCTATATGCCAAAAAACTAAACAATCTGGAAGAGATGGAGGCCTTCCTGGAAACCTATAAACTACCAAGACTGAAACAGGAAGAAATAGATTTCTTAAATAGGCCAATTAACTATGAAGAAATTGAGTCAGTGATAAACAACCTTCCAAATAATAAAACTCCAGGCCCAGACGGTTTTCCTGGGGAATTCTACCAAACATTCAAAGAAGAAATAATACCTATTCTCCTAAAGCTATTTCAAAAAATAGAAACAGAAGGAAAGCTACCAAACTCATTCTATGAGGCTAATATTACCTTGATCCCCAAACCAGGCAAAGACCCCCTCAAAAAGGAGAATTACAGACCGATTTCTCTAATGAATATGGATGCCAAAATCCTCAACAAGATCCTTGCTAATAGAATCCAACAGTACATTAAAATGATTTTTTTCATTTTTAAGATTTTATTTGGAAGAGAGAGCGTGAGCAGGGGGGAGGGGCAGACGGGGAGAGATAATCTCAAGCGGATTCCTCACTGAGCGCGGAACCTAATGTGGGGCTTGATCTCAGGACCCTGAGATCGTGACCTGAGCTGAAACAAAGAGACACTTAACCAACTGAGCCACCCAGGCACCTCTTGTTTACTTGATTTTTTTAGGGAATGAAAGGCCTCTTTCATCAGTTGGTCAATCTCATGGTGAGAGCCACCTTGTTGCTAATCTCCAGATCCTCAGCGTGTGGCTAGGAGTATGGGGGGGAGGGGCAGCCAGGTGCCCCAAACATGCTTGTGGGGAGCTCAGTTGGAGCTGCCCCCACGTGGCGCCCTCCCCTCGTGCCCCCCCAGGCTGGCCAGCTCAGGACCAGCTACTGTCCTGACACACAGACTTTTTTTTCCCATTTCACTAAGTACACAAAGTCCGGGAGGTTTAAACAGTTCGTGTTGGCTGCAAAGGTGTGTCTGAATGCCACATGTGGGGACCTTGTGTGCCCCAGGTTTCTGGCTTCCCGCTCACACTTCACATCCTTTCTTGTTGCTGTCAGTGTGCTGAGGGACCCCACCTTTCATGTGCTGTGGACCAGACTGCCAGACAGTGATGCTGATTATAACATTGCCGTTGAGCTCAGGAAGACTGTGGGTAGAGAAATGAGTCTGGCTTGTCCTTGGAGCCGGGAGCTGTGGCCTGGGTGCCAGGTGCACCTGCTTGTCTGAGGTTCCCCTCAAGTCGCTGCTGGCTGATGTTGTTGGGAAAAGCTGGCCAGCGAGAGGGACCTCCTGGAGGGGGTTCTTCCTCCCTTGCTGGAGGGCTAAATGCATTTTCAGCTATCATGCGGGTCCTCCCAAGGGGCAGGGTCCTCCAAGACCTTGCTGTAGGTACGGCTGGACCCTCAGAAATAAGGGGGAATCTCAGTGATGTCAACGCCCATCCTCAGGATGAGCATAGTCTGTGGGAATTTAGGGATGGAAAACAGATCCTCCGAGAGTTAGCTGTTGGAAGTGTCTATGTGTCCCCTAGATGGAGCCGTCCCCCTGCCTTGCAAAGCATGGGGACCCACACATGTCAGGCAGGGTCTTTGTGGCCTGTGGGTCTGCAGAGGGCAGACTCTGGGCAGACTGAGCGGGTAGACCGATCGTCATGAGTCTGCACGCATCTGCTATGGGGAATCCAAGGGTTCCTAGACGTGCATCACCCACACAGGCGGTTTGTCCCCATCCATCCCCTGGGCTGACTGCTCATCTGATGGGGGCTACGGATGTCAGCTGCCATTTCCCTAGAGCAGGGCCAGTGGGGAAATGCAGTGTCCACCGTGTGCATCACGATGCCACCAAGGTCAGGATGCGAATAGTAGCAAACCAGCAACGTGACTCCTGCAAAAACCAGATCTCGGATGGGTTCCTTGGAGGTTTTAGGAAAGGCTCTTCTTGGCTGCACAGGATTTAATTTCTGACCTTGAATCCTTGTCAGATCACTTATTATCTTGTAAAATCGAGCCCTCAAAGGACAGCAGTGCACCTGGCCTGGTGTTTTGTGTGCGGTGCTCATGGAAATGGCAGAGGAAACCACAGAGCACCATTCAGCGATGAACAGCTGGCATTTAGGGAGCACTTGGGGGTGAGCCCCAGGTGCACCCCTGGGAGATGAGGCGGGCGAGCCCTGCCCCCACCCCAGCAGGTGTGCGGCAGGTGGAGAGGGTGCACCTGCAGACGATAGCTGCGTCCCTCTATCACGGCAGCAGACAGGGTGTTAGAACCTGCTGTTCGGTACAGGAAAGCCACCAGAAGCTCTGCCAGCAAGGTCAGAGAAAAGCACAAAGATGCGCCATTTTTCTGAGATCTTGAAAGATGTGTGAGAGTTTCCTGACTGACGGGAGGGGAAAGCATTGCAGACAGCTGTGCGACGGGGCACCTGGGGTTGCCGGGACCCCAGTGGAAGGTGTCTCCAGCTGTCGTGCAGGGGGGATCCTCAGGACAGTGACTGCTAGCAGAGCCCCAGCGGCTGGTGGCGAGGGATGATGCTTGACCAGCCAGAAAGTGACGGAGCAGATGCGGGGTTCCTTCTCAGGGAGGGGCTGGCAGGTCCAGGTGTGCATCAGCAGGTGTGCGGGGGACAGAGTGGAAGCCCGTCCCGTGACCAGTCATGAGACATGCACACGCCCGTGCGCTAGATGAATCAGTCCGGGTTTCAGGTGCTGAGTGGGGTTGGGCCCCTCCTGTACCCGGCGTGCTCCTGCCCCTAGAGAGTGACAGGCGGTGAGGCAATAGCCCGTGAGCGAGGCCATGCACAGCAAGGCACATGTCTGTGATGGGGCTGAGAGCTGTCGGGAGGATGGGCTCCATTACCTCAGCCTGCGGGGCTCTGCCAGTGGGTGACATAGTTTGTTGCCGTTCTCTGGAAGCCTAGAGGACTGAGGGCTAACCTGTGGGCAGCCGCTGTCTGGTTATGCTGTCCCATCTCACACCTCATGGGCTCTCTCCACGTAGGGTCTTAGCTTAGGAGGGTTGGACTCAGTCCTGTGCGTCTGTCTGTCCCTTTCCCACCAGCACTTGGTGCAGAGTAGAGGCTCAGTGTGATTTTGTTGGGATGAACTGGTAATTGCTAGAACTTGAAACACAGCAAACCGTGAAGTCCAGTCACTTAGCGTGATCCCGGGAGGAGTAGCTAAGATTGTGAAAGGTCAGAAGTGTCCACGATTGCAAACGCGTCCTGGCAAGGCTGCCCGTCTCTGGCTTTGTCATAGTCACACAGCCTCAGCCCTGCCAAAGCAGGTTAACTAAGGTTAGCTAAACAAGGACAGCCTGGAACTCTGATGCCTTCCACCCTGTTTGATCTAATTCCAAACTCCATCCGTGTGCCACTGGCTTCCTCCCATGGATCCAGGTCCCTGCTGCCATCATCTGTCCCCTGGGTTCTCTGCTTCCATCAGTTAGTTAACCCAGCAGTCCTGGGATCCTTCAATGATGTGACAAGTTAAACATACCTTTGAATAGAACCCCAGTGGCCTCACGTCTCACTCACTGGAGGAACCGAAGTCCCCAAGGATCCAACCTTGTCAGGTTGCACTGACCGGTGCCCTGGCCTGGGTGCCTCCTTCTCTTCTCGCTGGGCTCCAGGCACCCTGGTTTCCATGTTGCTTCCTCAACGTGGGGTGCTTGGCTGGTCCCTCGCCTGGGTGTTCCTGCAGTTGTCAGCCCAGCTCAGCCCAGCCCTGTAGGTCTTCCTGGTCTACAGCAAGCACAGCCCAGCCCTGTGTGCCACTCACTGCCTCCTCCCGCTTTCCCCTATTCCGACACTGCCGTCACCATTTGACGCATCACAGCATGTGTCACAGGCCCTGCACTGCCATCTCTTTTCTTATCTGCCCATAAGGATGTGAACATACTGGTTTTGTTCCTTATTTCCTTCAACTGAATGTCAGCTCCACAGGACAGGGCTCCTTCTATCCAGCACCCAGAACAGTGGTACTCAATGGGTACCTGTCGGAAGACAGGGTTTGGGTCACTCTGAGGCCCTTGGAGAGAGCTCGCCCACCCAGGATTCTGCAAAGAGCCACGTGGCCACTGTCAGGCCTGCATCTGTGACCCAGGCATCATGGTGCTGGGTTCCACGTATGTCAGGGTGGGGGATACAGGAGTTCAAACCTTTTTGGTTTTAATTGGTAAAGGAGGGAGAGGTGAGAGTCTGCAAGAGCATGCTCTTCAATTTTATTGAGGATTTTTTATTAAAAATAATGAAAAGCAGCCCAGCAGTATGAAAGCTGTCCAGTTTCTAGTAAATTACTGGCAAATAGAATAAAGCCAGGCATTTATTAACAGAAACATTATTTTTGAAGCATAATGTGAGTTTAATTACCTTTATTTCCCTACTGCTTTCATTTCCGTTCTGCCTTTAATGCAATCTCTAATTCGGGTGCAATGGAATCTGTGCATTATAAAAACATTTGCTTTGCTGTTTTCCTTAAAAATGTCAAAATTTGTATCTTAGCACAGTGCACTCTCTATTTTGCATCTAGGCTGGAAGTAGTTTCTCTTTTTGGTTTGGTTTGTGACCTAATGCCGCACCCAGTTTCCCAGCTGCTGTGCACATAGGGCTCCGGGTGCACGTGGACACAGTGCTGGCTCACCACATCATCCTCTGCTAAAGAAAATAGTACGTGCTGCAGGGGCCCAGGTAACAACACTATTAAATGTGGGCATTGGATGCTTCTGTGCCCGCTGCATGCGCACTCCCCATCACACAGAGTCCCGCGAGGCATGTGTTAGTGTGCATTGCGTGGACGGACGGGTAAGCAGGCCACCACCTCTCCACCTCCCGTTAAGATCTTGCCTGGAGTACGTTTACAGATATAAATGTGGTGTCACCTCCATCCAGCTCCTGATGAGCAGAGATGCTTGTGGGATGTGGGACGTGTGGTTTACTAAGTTTCCTGCCGGCTTTGGGGCCCCCCTGAGACCCCCACTGGTTTCCTCCCGACCATTTCTGTCAGTGCCTCGTCCATACAGCGAGGGTGCGGTGCTGTGCACGAGATGGGACAGACCTGCTCTGCGTCTGCTTCTCTGCTTTATTAAAGCAATATATAATTTTTTGGAAACAGCCGTACTGAGGTATAATTCACATACTGTAAAATTCACACATTTCAGGTCCACGGTTCACTGGATTTTAGTGTATCCACAGAGTTGGAAACCATCACCACTCTAGTTCCAGAACATTCATCACCTGCAAAAGAAGTTCTGGACCAGTTGTGGTTGTCCACTCTTCCCTTCCCTGGCCCCCAGCAACTGCTAACCTACATACCGTCCCCATAATTTAGCCTATTTTTGTCATTCGATATAGAAGGAATCATACAACATGGTCTTTGGTATGTCTTCTTTCACTTAGTAGGGCTTCAAGGTTCATATATATTTTAGGACATATTAGTACCTCTTTATTGACAAATAAAATCACATTGCATAGATATACCATGTTTTATTTATCCATTTATCAACTGATGGACATTGTGTTTCCAGCTTTTTTGCTATTTTAGATAATGCTATTCTGAACAGCATATATGTGGACATATGATTGGGTGAAGAGTGGGGTGTGTGATGGCTGGCTCATAGAATAACTCTCATATTGTGGAATCCCCCAAAACGCTTTCTACCATTTTACATTCCCACCAGCAACGTAAAAGCATTCTCATTTCTCCACATCTCTGCCAATACTTGTTATTATCTGTGTCTTTTTATCCTATGAGTGCAAAGAGGCATCTTTTTGTAGTTTTGATTTGCATTTCCCTGATGGCTGTCATGTGGATGGCTTTTCATATGCCTACTGGACATTTGTAGGTCTTCTTTGGAGAAATGTCTGTTCAGATTCTTTGCGCATTTAAAATATTGGGTTATTTTGTCTTTTATTGAGTTGTAAGAATGATTGATATATTCTGGATACAAACTTCATCCTGGTTTCTTACTTGTGAATATTTGCTCCCATTTTGTGGATTGACTTTGACTTTCTTGATGGTATGTTTGCAGCACGGGAGTTGTAAATTTTGACAAAGCCCAGTTGAACTAATTCTCTCTTGAGCTTTTTGTTTCTTATCTAAGAAAACATTGCCAAATCTGTGGTCACAAAGACTACTCCCATGCTCTATTCTGAGAGTTTTATGCTAGGCCTGTGATCCTTCTTGACTTAATTTTGCATATGGTGTGAGGTAGGGATCTGGCTTCATTTTTCTGCATGTGGATTTCTGGTTGTGTGAACACCGTGTGTTGAAAAGAATTCTTTCCCCAGAGGACTGCCTTAGCATCCTTATTGAAAATCACATACAGCGGTTTATTTTTGGACTCTCAGTTTTATTCCATCGATCGACATGTCTATCCTGAGTAAGGAGATGTCATTTAACCTTTCCTTTGTGCTTGAGAATTGTAGACCCTTAAGGTGCTTGGGGGTGGGCTCCACATAGTTACAGGTACTGTGTATAGTTCAGGGTCAGGGGCCCACCTCCCTAGCTTGCATTTCTGCTAGAAACTGTTGGGGCCTGGGGAAGTTGTCCTGCTACCTGAGGCTCAAGTTCTTAACCTACAAAGTAAAATGCACTTAACAGCGCTGGCTTGATGTTTGAGTTAGAAATTGTATGTAACTTATGCAGATTGCTCAGAATGTGCCTAATACGTGTTCTCATTTAATCCTTGGTCATGTGAGGTCATCATCTCTATTTTACAAAGCAGGACACAAAGCCTCACAGAAATTAAATCATCATCCTGGATCCTGCAGGAAGTAAGTAAAGCAGGTAGAATTTGAACCTACCTCCAGGTTATTTTTCTGTTCCGGCCTGGGTCTCTTCTTATTAGAAGAACAAGGCCTCCAGTTCATAAGCTGTGTCCACTTAGTTACTCTTTGAGCATGAAGGGGAAGCCACAATTCTCCCTGTGAGGCACCTGCTCCTGCACAACAGGGTCCCACCTTCTCTGCTGGAAGTGACTTGAACCAGTGGAGGACAGTGATGGATGCGTCGTGTACTTCCCTGGGCATGTAAGCCAGTACCCAGGTGCTGTCACAGCAGCAGGGATGTGGGGCCCAGGTCAGGGCTGCTCAGCTGTACTCGGGTCCTGCCCCTGAAGCTGGCAGTCCTGGCGCATGCCTCTTCCCCTCTTGATCGCTCCCTTTTTCTCTATAAAGTGAGTATCTCAAATTATATATTCTCCTAGGGACTCTCTGACTTTAAAATTCAATGTGCCCATGAATATGAGTAAGTGATTTTCACAACTGTATTAAAATGACATGAACAGACTGAAGGGTAGAAAAATAGCAATGGTGTTACTGTTTGGGTCACAATTGGAACTCAGTTTTTCAGGGAATGCAACAAGTTACAGAATATTCCAAATGAGATTGATAAGAGATTGACAAAGCTCTCCATCGGTCATTGTGAAGTCACTTCCCATTTTAGGGTGAGTTCCCACAAATGTATCCTAGAGGAACGGTTTTGAGGAGGATGTCATCAATAATTTCTTAAAAGACTATTGAGTGTCTCTCTGAGTTTCTCTACTGTAAGGATTTTATATTCATTATCTCAAATTACTGGGGAAAATTTTGTAGTGACATCGTGGGTAATATTAAAAATTTAAATGTTGCTCGTGAAAGCGTTTTCTGCCTCTGTGATTCCAGTGTCCTCAAAGAGGCAGACACGTCTCCCCTGCCCCGCCCCCTGGCTTGCTCCACAGGGGCCCCCAGCCAGATTCCCCTAAGCAAGGATGTCTGGACGTCTCTTTCTCATCACCTTATCTAATCCCACAAGAGGATGGAACTTACCTTTTTTCTTTTATCAGTCAAAGTTAAGTTAATTGTGTTTGTCTCTCTGGTTATGTAAATAGTGTTTCCTTTGGGAGACACGGGATATTTAGAAAGAGAAATGAGTCTGGCATCCCGTCTGGCCACTTTGAAACTAGCACTGTCTGTTCTTTGCCATGTTTGCATCCACTGTACACACAGCCACAGACCTGTGTGGACACAGACCTGCATGGACACAGACACACGTGGACACAGCCACAGCCACTTGCAGATATAGACAAGTGTGGACACAGACTTGTGTGGACACAGATGTGCATGAACACAGCCACAGACCTGTGTGGACACAGTCACATGTGGACACAGTTCATGTGGACAGACGTGCATCAATACAGACCTATATGTGGACAAAGACACAGACATGCATGGACACAGACTCACATGGACACAGATCCATGTGAACATAGATGTGTGTGGACACAGACACGTGTGGACACAGCCACAAACGTGTGGACACAGACCCACATGGATACAGGTGTGCATAGACACAGACATGTGTGGACACAGACAGACACGGATACAAACCCATGTGGACACAGACACACATGACACAGACCTGCGCGGACATAGACATGTGTGGATATAGGCGTGCGTGGACATAGACCCGCGTGGATACAGGCGTGCATGGACACAGACATGTGCATGCTGACCTTGTCTACACACTTTCAGAAAGCAGACTTGAGTTTCTGGAATGTGCGGTTTTAACCGACTTTTAAATGTGAATCATAAATTGTAAATGTGTGCATGTAAATATTTTAAGTGTTTTTAGTAAATTGTAGTATTTCATGTACAGGCAGTATTTTTTTTTCAATCAAGTCCCTGTTCTTGATATTTAAATTGCTTTCAGTTTTTTGCTGTTCTGTGTAATGACATCTAAGAACATGTTTGTGCTGAAATCCTCACTCTTTTCTCAGAAACTCCTTTCGAGTGCAGATTCTTAGGGACTTCTCAGTAAGTCTGTGGAGGGGATGGAAAGAAGATGTGTTTTTCATGTGCTTCCCACAGTTTCTGCGACAGCCTAAGAGGACCACAGCACCTGCTGCTTTACAGGAAGAGGGGCTGATTATGAAAACTGTCCTGAGACGGGTGTGGGCATCGTGGGGGCCGTGGTCATCAGGGTGTCCTGGGACGGGTGAGGGCAGCGTGGGGGCCGTGGTGTCAGGTGTCCCAGGATGGGTGTGGGCAGTGTGGGGTCCACGGTCATCAGGGTGTCCCGGGATGGGCAAGGGCAGCATGGGGGCCACAGTGTTGGGTGTCCCAGGATGGGTGAGGGCAGCGTGGGGGCCGCAATCATCAGGGTGTCCCGGACGGGTGTGGGCAGTGTGGGGTCCGCGGTCATCAGGGTGTCCCGGGATGGGCAAGGGCAGCGTGGGGGCCACAGTGTTGGGTGTCCCAGGACGGGTGAAGGCAGCATGGGGGCCGCGATCATCAGGGTGTCCCGGAATGGATGAGGGTAGTGTGGGGGCCATGGTCATCAAGGTGTCCGGGCCGCACGCACAGCACACAGCGTGCCTGCCTTTTCCACCACTGTTTTCCTCCTGGGAGAGTGCAGGCTTCTCCGGGTCCCGCGGAGACAGCTCTTCTGAGTGGTACTTAGAGCTGAAAGAAGCACTTGCCTGGGTTGTTTTGGATGCGGCCTCATCCTCTCTCGATACAAGATTCTCTTACACTTGAGTAGAAGGTGCTCAAGTACCACAGGCGTACATGAGAAATCCGTGTGGTTTGCAAAGTGTAGGTGCGGATTTTATTAGTTTTAATGCCGTTTGGTTTAAGATGGCACACTAAGAAACGTTCATTACCAAGGCACAACGGAGGATTTAGAGTGCCGCTGCAGGCAGGGAAGGGTCTGGGCCCACCTCTGCTCAGGCACTTGCTGTGTCCTCTCTGGGCCTGAACCTCTGAACTGGGAAGAGCCAGCTAGAAGAGCTTGAAAGTTTTCTTGTTTTTTAATTCTGACGTGCTGTACCTTCATGAAAACCAGTGAGCTTCAATGAGCTGCTCACAAATGTATTTATTATGTTATTTGTACACCGTGGGTTGTCAGGTGTTCACGTCCTGCCCACCGTGGGTGCCCCTTGAGGAGGCAAAGGGAGAAACCACCCCCCACCGCCAACACATACATCATGCAAATAATGGCAGGGCCCTGTCCCTCGTGCCTGGTGACTCAGCTCTGGGATTTTCTTGTTTTTAATTCTGACGTGCTGTACCTTCATGAAAACCAGTGAGCTTCAATGAGCTGCTCACAAATGTATTTATTATGTTATTTGTACACCGTGGGTTGTCAGGTGTTCACGTCCTGCCCACCGTGGGTGCCCCTTGAGGAGGCAAAGGGAGAAACCACCCCCCACCGCCAACACATACATCATGCAAATAATGGCAGGGCCCTGTCCCTCGTGCCTGGTGACTCAGCTCTGGGATACTCGTGGAGGGCACTGAGCGCCCGGGAGTGCTGGCGAGGGGAGAGGGAGCATCAGTCCCCCTGACCCACTGCACCTGCTGTGACAGGCTCTTTGCCCCCTGCCCCCGTGATTGTAGGAGAGTCAGTGCGGTGTGTCTGATGGGCCCCTTCCCAGCCGAGGGGTCGCTCTCCTTTGCTTCTCTTCCCTCCTTCCTTTCCTCTCTATCTCCTTCTTTCCTCAAACACGAGGACTTATGTGACAGAAAGGGCATGTCCAGCACAGTGGGATCGTCAAAGTGCAATAACTTGCAAACCCTGACGTCAAAGATAATAGGAGGGGGAATCGTGTCAGGCGACCGCAGTGCAAGGCCGTGCGGGGTGAGTGGAGAGTTTGCATGAGGCTCTAGAGGACGGAGCGGAGACAGGAGAGCAGTATTTGCCATGGTTACTCCACCCCGGGCCCTGTGCGGAAGGAGTGGCTCAGGCTGGGTCATCTCCTGGGGAAGGCGGTGTTCTCATTTACCCTGGAAGTGGGCCCGGGGGCCATGAGGCAGAGCCGCAAGGGCGGCAGAGATCATGCTCACCTGGGAATCAGCCCTTGCAAATTAATTGGCTTAACTGGGGAGGTCTGCCTGTTGACTGGCCTGGTAATGTGGGTAGTTAGTTCTGGGGCGGGGGGATTCTCTGGGGGCTGGCTTACATATAATGGGCTTAGTCATAATGTTGTAACGCTAGTTTCCAGGAGGCATCCTGTAAAACCATGAGTGGTGACAGGTCTACCAGGAGACAGGAAATGCTGCAATTCATCCAATTTCACCGTTCAGACTCCTCGCCTTTCCCCAAATGCCCATCTGTTCGGCAAGCAGAGGAATGCCCGGGTTAGGCAAATATGTGGACCTATTATGAGAAATGTAAATTGAATAATCAGTAAATTTGCTCACATTCATTGTAGAGTGATTATTTGATCAGGCCTCAGCTTCCTGTGTGTGTGTGTTTACAGACACAAGAAAACGTACATAATGTATGTCGCTGTTTGCATTTTTGCAACGGCAAAGTGATGTGGTGTGTTTGCTTTTGTAATTTCATGTTATTAAAAAAATAAGAACAGAAACGTAGATGATGTGAAATCACATCACATCTGATGTGGGATCTTTTCTCTCCCTATTGACCAGCTAATCACTTTGGGCAAATTTCTTCATATTTTCTGGCCTCAGGTTCCTCATCCACAAAATGCCTTCCTCCGATGTCTCTTGTGAGGGTCAAGGTGACGTGTGTGGCTCCTGTGTCCTCCATACGAGCGAGTACATTAGCTTGGGGAGGAGGGAACTTGTGCAAGTCTGAGCTGCTCGGAAGAGTCTGGGCGGGCAGGTGTGAGCCCTAAACTCTGTCTTGCAAGCCCCTCCCAGGATGGATGGAGATTGTCTTAGAAACCGGTCAGCAGAGCCCCGATGACCTGGGGGGAGTCACCTGGTTGATGCAGGTGCATGAGGACACAGGACAGTTCCTGGGTCGAATTATAAAGGGCACACAGTCTCACTGTGAACATATTGGGACTGAGCAGGATGTCGAGGACACAGGACAGTTCCTGGGTCAAATTATAAAGGGCGCACAGTCTCACTGCGAACATATTGGGACTGAGCAGGATGTCGCCATGGCAACCAAGCGAATCACCGTAACAGGATGGCAAGCAGCAAAAAATCATTACAATATTTAAGAAACAAAACTTTAATAATTTATTTTCATTATTGTTGCTGTCATTTCCCCTTCTTGGCAGAATGGGTTCTTGTTCTATTTATAGAGACTTGCTCTGCGGGCTTTTAGAGGGTGCTGTTGGGGTGGTATTTTCCGAAAGATGAAAAGAGTCCTTTTGCGGAATTTAACTTTTATTTGGAGTTTTCTGTGGAAAGAAATCTGTGGTTAGTGCTACAACAAATTTCGTGTGAGACTTGTTTGTGTTCCTGGTTTCGGGTTTAACACTTGACTACAGGGAGCTGTTCATCATCAAAATTGGAAGCTAATCGTTGGCCACAAAGTGTTTCTTGGAAGGTTCCTTTATTTATTAATTTTTTTATTTTCGCGGTCTGAGAACATACACAAGCTGGCGGAGAGACGTACAGAAATCTGTGCGGATCAAATCCGTGCTCAGATCCGCAGTCTCCGCGCATGTGTTCCCAGGCAGGGCACATGGGTCCTGCTGCTGTTTTCGTGTCTGTATTAGATGACAGGTTCGTTCTCAGACAAGAAGCTTTGGTGTGTAGTTCACTGTCACCATTGGGCCTTTGGAGACTGTTTTACCCTCAGACACGCATACATTTTTGGATCAATGATATCATCAGGTGGTCTAACTCACTACATATTAGAAGATGTATTTCTGCAAATATTTATATTTCATGGGATTTCTTAACGGAATAAATTTGTCCTTCCCCTCTTGGACTGCGTGCCCAGGAATTACCAGATGGTGACTGCTTCATTTAAATAACCTGGCAGAAATTAACTAACTTCTCCTCAGGCACTAAGAGTATGTAGAACGCGTGGATTTATGGTTTTGCACCGTGTTAGCTTTGTGCTACCCTATCTAAGGTCAAGATTTTAAAACTCTTTTGGAAACGGAGACCAAACTTCCCCCACATAATCCAATTGTGAAGAAAACCCGTAACTTACCTAGAAGGATTTTTCATTATCAGGTGTTTTCTGTACGGTGTTTGTTTCGTAAGAGGCACTACAACAGCGCTATCACCGGCTTCTCAGCGCACGACGAGCACACAGCCCTGCCTCGCTGAGCGTCAACCGGCACGCGCAGGATCGCTAGGGGGCGCCCGGGGCCACAGA
>NW_023233036.1:292965-372564 GCF_002007445.2 Ailuropoda melanoleuca
ACGTTTGTTAAACTTGAGAACCCATGACCCAGGGAGGCTAGTCCAGATGTGGGAGGCCAGTCCAGAGGCTGCACCCGCACCACGAGGACGGCTTCACGCCGTGACCTTAGTACTGCAGAGTTCCGTCTCCCCAGCCTGCACAAGTCTTACCTGAGAGCAGTTTCAACCCTGTGGCCCGTGGCAGCCCCTGTGGGCATTGAGGATGGTGGTCTGCATTAACCTAGGTTGCGGGGCCCTGTGAGGAAATCTCAGTCCTCATCCTCACAGGTCCGTGTGGGTGGCAGTTCGTGTTCATCCAGACGTTCAGATGCTGCGTGCGTTTTTGGTTTTGCTGAACTGTTATCTGTTATGACAACTGTGTAAACGAGAGCATAAATCATTGATCAGTGGTTCTTCCCTTCTGTAGGTAGAAGTGACATTGCCCTAAAAACTTGGCGGTTTACTTATGTCCCTAACTTGCCGGTTGGACTGTCTTTGGGTTTCTGATGTCTCCCTCTGAGAGAAGATGAGGAGTGTTTATTCTGAACCCAGTAGAATCCTTCTGGGGGCTGCAGTGGGGACCAGACACGGGACGGCTCTGCATCATCGTCTCAGGTTTGTTTGCAGACAGCTAGTGGCCTTTCATCTGTAACAATCATGACCATGCCTTTAGACACCAACACTAGAGGTTGAAACGTGCTACACAGAAAACAAGGAAAGAAGTCTCATTTGTAGGAGCGAAACACAGTCCTTGTGACGCTTTGCTGGTGGTGGCTGGACACATAGAAAAGGTAGAGAGACCCAGGCTCACAGATTTCCCTGTTCCGACCTCATCTGCTCAGTGTGGGGACCAGACAAAAAGCTACAGTGGACACGCGTTTTCTTGTCCTTGTGGTTCTGCAGGTGTCTGTGATGGTGGAAGGGAACCCCAGCTTCATGTCACGCGGCCATTTGGGGGGACAGATGCTGTGCATGCAGCTTTGCCATGTCCCCGGTGAGGGTCTTGAGGAGCCACAGGGGCGAGTCCGGGTAGCGCTGCCCTGGAGCATTTGGCCTCATTTACTAACACGGAGTCTCATGTTTGCTGTTTCGTTACATCCCTCCTTTTGGAACTGAGGTGGTGCTTCCCAGGGAGGCTGTTGCTGACTCCGTGCTGTGTGGGACCCTTGAAGGTGAATTTATGTGTCACTTGGAAGCCCGGGGAGCTGGTGAGACACTGTTTCTGGGTGTGCCGTGAGGTGTCTGCAGGGGAGGCTGGTGCTGTGGGGTACACAGAGGAACGGGGTGTCTCTGTCCCCGCTGGGCTGAGACACCCACCTTCTCCTACTCTCCCACAGCATGGCTCCAGATTCCCGGGCCTTCGGACTCCAGCTGAATGCCACCACCGGCAGATGGTGGGACTTCCTGGCCTCCAGCAGCACATGAGCCCTTCCTGGGAAAGTCTGCTCTTGTCCACCTCTCTCTCTCCCTGCTCGCTCTGTGTCTGCCGAACGCTGGCTGATAGAGGACCCAACACTTAACCACACGCTGCCGACCACAGCTTGGCGTCCATGGCCTAGACTGAGTCACAAAGCACCACAAGACACCATGCTCTGAGATTCACACCAGCCAGTGGGACCTGTGGACATAGGTGTCTTTATGTCTGTCTGTTCAGCCATCCTCAAATCCCAGGGAGCACTGGGATAGCCCAGATGGCCATGTGGTTGCACAAGATGAATCCATGCTGACAGAGATGAATTCGAATCAAGAGTTAGACGTCCAGGTTCATAGTCCTCATGTGGGTGGACTTGACCCGTCCTTGACGTGGTTCTTAATTAGAGCTCCTGGTCGCTTCTAACAGAGGCCGGTGTTCGGGTAAGAGGGAGAAGATCGAGCAGTTGAGCAGCGGCAGTTAGGAGACCAGTCCTCGGAGTGCAGGCTTGGGAAGGAAGAGGCACCGTGTGCGTGACTCAGACGGGTGACCTGACACCTTCGAAGGTCGGTTTCCAATGATAAGAGCACCTACCTGTGTCTACCTTGAGGGACCTAATAGAGTCAGAAAGTATAAATCCAATTCAGTGAACCTTTATTGAGTGTTTGAGGGCTGCACGCAGAGCAGCTGTCTGTCTGAGGACACACACGTGGAACTCCTGCTCCGGGGAGGGGCGCCGGCTCCCTGTGCCAGTTGGAGCCCTTACCTGCCCTGAGATCCCAGGACTCTCCCCTCCCATCCTCAGCCCCACCTACGTCTGTTTCTGGGGGCGCTCTGTCACTCTGTGCCACTCCCTCCACACACCCACCTCCTTTGGTCCCAGAGTTGTCCCCTGTGTCTGCCCTGCGCCTGCCTGCTCCGCACGTAGGAGGCACGATGGCCCTTCTGCGATCCCCGCACGTGTGCTGGAGCTGCGTCTCCAATAGACCGGGTGGGCTCACTGCTCAGTTCTCGCCCTGCTTCCTGTGTCTCTGTTTCCTCTGTGACATGGGGACATAGGGAGCGCCAGCCTCATGGTGGTGGGGGTCACATGAGTGATCTGCATGGTGGGTGCACTGTTACTAATCCACTTCTGTCCTTCTGTCCATCTGCAGGCTTCATGACATGGGGGTATCTATGCCACTGACCCTTGAACAGTGCGCAGGTTGGGGTACCAACCCCTGTGCACTCAAAAATCTACATATAACTTTGACTCTCCCAACATTAACTACCCACAGGTCCACTGTTGACCAGAGGCCTGGATGATAACAGTCAATTAACACGTATTTGTATACTGTCTGTATGTTCTGTTTTCTTACAATAAAGTGAGCTAGAGAAAATGTCATTAAGACAGTTGTATGGAAGAGAAGACACATTCACAAGAGTCCTGTAGAAAGTCTGTGCGTAAGCCCACGCAGCCCATGGATCCACAGTATTTGTCCTCTGGCTCCTGTCTGCTCCCTCCTTGTCTACATCTGTCCTGGCATGTGAGGTGCTGTCCAAAAATGCGTGTTGTGGGGGGTGGCGGCAGACCCAAGTGCCACATGCTTCTCTGTGCTGGCGTGGGAGCCGTGGACCTACCTTTGTAAGGTGAAACTCCTGGTGGGAGCCATGGGCTTGGTGGACTTAAGTGAGGTGACCACAGGTCATGATGATTCTGTTCCTGTTAACAGGATAAATCCCTTGTATGAAAAGTGGGAGGTTTCAAAGTGCTTACAGACTCTGGGGTGCCAGAAAAATGCTGGGAAGATACCTGCAGAGCCGGCAGCCAACAGAGCTGCTGGGATGATGCGGGACCCAGGAGGCAGGACCTCAGGGACCTGGGTCTGGGCCTGGAGAGTCCCCCAGGACGTCCGTAACCCACGCTCCGGGTCAGGGACCCAACCCCTGGATAGACGCTGAGACGCTTCAGGACATACGCGATTGTGTTGGTTTCTGGGGCTACGCTAACAGAGCCCTGAGACTTGGGCATAAAACACAGACGTTTATTGTTGGCGCCTCTGGAGGCAGGGATCACAGCGTGGGCCCCAGGGGAGGCTCTGGGCCTGCTTTCCCGGCTCCTGCACTGATGGCGCTCCGTGGCCTTCCATGGCTGCCCCATCTTTGCTGCCACCTGGCCGCCTTCTCTGGGGGTTTCTGGCCTCTTCCCTAATAAGGATGCCTGCCGTTGGACATAGTGCACTGTGGATTTAAGTACACGGTGACTGCATCTCAAGGTGCACATTCTGGGACACTTTCCACCCCACCTGCTAGTGAAGGTGACAGCCCCCACAGTGAGGCCCCTGACACGTCAGTAAGTGGTGGCAGACAGCCCTCTGTCTGCGAGGGCTCTGCCAGCTCCAGACCTCAGTCTCCATAAGCCCCCTGAGGTCAGGCCCAGTGCTTCTCCTTGGGGTATCCCTACATGTTGCTGATCCAGACTCCAATGAGGTTTACTCACTGTGGGTTCGCTTGTATGGGGAAAGAGAGTCAGAGTCCTGATCTTCTTGGATAATCCTGCTTGAGCTCATGGACTAGGTGTGGATTTCAGCCCATGGAACCCCGGTGTTCTGGGATCCTCAGCATGGCTCCCGGGGACACCGGCGAACTCACTGCAGGCTCGCCCCATCTCCGTCACTGCAGACCTTTCTTGGGAACTGGACAGAAACCCCCGATACTCCAGTGCGTGCACGGCTGACCCACAGGACACATTCTGCAGTACCATGCTGGTATAATGTAGTAAACATGAGGTCTTCATTCACTCCTCAGTCTTATTCGTGGTGAACAGTGCTATGGAAACCCTGCCTTCTTCACGTGACCTGTTTGGGTCTCTGGAGTAGTGCAGGGGGCCTTTCAGAAGATTTTATTATGAAATCTGCCTGGATGCCTACTTTACTATCTCCACGTGGAGACTCCACTTCGGGCATCTTCCTTTGCACTGGATTCTTGCCATCCTCTTTCTTCGTGGGCACACATGATGACAAAGCCAAAGGTGTTTATAAATAGTCTCTGCTCAGGGGCAATTCCAGACGTTCCCTTAAAGACAGCTGCTCGGCTGGATGGCAACCCGGCTTTAGGGACATCGTCGCCATTCATGGGTCCTGAAGGGATCTCAGCCTCCCTGGAAACCCCCTCTCGGGGCTGTGATCCCGCCTCTGACTGGAGTTTCAGAGGGTGAGATGTGTCCGGGCAGGATGCCATCCCAGTGCCTTAAAGAGCACTAGCCACGAGGCCCAGACTTTGCTGCAGCAGAAAATGCCCCGTTCCTCTCTGTCAGGGGCTGTCACAGAGGCAAGTGGAGGGGTTGCATGACAGGTGCCAGTGTGCCCCCTCCCATGCCGACCCCTCCCCTCTCTGCTGGACTTGGCACGGTCCCCTGGGAGGAGGTGTTTGGAGGCCACACGAACCATTTGTGGGGAGGGCTTGCCTCTCCTGCTGTAACTTTTGAGATGCCAGGTGTGCTGTGCATCAGGAGTAGAAGCTGCCTGGCGGACGGGGCTCTGAACGCCGTGCACACTCACATTTATAAAGACCCGTGTCGCCAGAGCAGTGACGCTCCCTAGGAAGTTGTCCATTTATGGCTACTAGAGCAAATGATATCATCACAATAGGTGGCTCCTGTCTAAATAGGGATCATTTGTGAAATGAGATTATAGACATTTATCTGAAAAAGCAGGAGGTGGAGGCACCTGCTTTCTGTAATTGATGTCCCGGGGGACGGCAGCGCACGGAATTAAGGCGTCCATCTCCATGACTAATTCCATTACGAGGAGAGAGCCTCCCTCTCCTGCTCCGTGCCAGGCGGCCCCCACGTCCACATGGAGTGCACTCCAGATCCATGTTTTCCGTTATGCTTGAATATATGGGACATGCATCGCAATCCTATGCTACCGTGCTGCAGTGCACTTGTCTGGCAGAGCTCTGTGGCCGGCCAGCCCAGGCTGTGACTGGCCGGCTCCTTGGGCACACACTCTGCCGCCTCTGGCCTTCTGTGGCAGCGATTTCGGACCTTTCTCCAAGCGCACGTCTCCCCGTTTGCCGAGAAGCTACCGGCTCTTTGCATTTGGATGCTGCCAACAGAGCAGTGGGAGTCCTGCCTTGGTAAGTCCAGGATGACTCATTTCTGACTTTTCCTGCCTCGGTGTGTGCTTGCACGGATGTGGTGGCATCAGGTAGACAGCCAGTGGTGATTAGCCCCCGACCGGTTCACCTCCGGGAGCAGCTTGCCTCTCCGTACTTTGCACCGTGGGTTTCGCTGCCCTCCCTCCAAGCCATGGGTTGCACTGCCTTTATAAGTCCAGTACTCATCTCTTGGTGGACGTTGTGGCAGCAGCTGGGGACAGAGTCGTTGCCATCCAGGGAGCATCTTAATTGCCATGGAGGATTTGGGGGACAGGTCTCCCCTAGCGGTCCACAACTCCACCGCTGTAATTCTGCAAGCACGAGTTCAGTTAACCATTATTCCAATCCGGACTGAATACCAGAGCAGTTTGTAATGCAGGAACTATTCTGGTCGCTCCCATTGATTACAGCAAAGACACAGCCGGGAGGCTGCTGGTTCCAGCATCCCTGTGGGAATGAGTAAATCCAGGGACCTGCAGTTATTAAAACCCGTGTTTTCATATGCAGGCCGGGGAGAGAGAGAAGCCTGTGGAGACAGACGGCTTCCTTTGTAATGCCGAGTGCAGGGAGATTCAGTGCTGCTTCTCAGCTGCATTAAATGGGCTGAAAGAAAAGGAGAAGCTTTTGGCAGAGGTGCTAGGCAGCTGCCCTGTGTGCCATGAAAACCGAAACCTCTTCAAAGGCAGGAGACTCCAGCGTTTGGTGCCGGGCAAGTCGCTGTCCTCTGCTCCATTGGGGGTGACAGCGGTGCAGGGTAACGGGCATTGCCGAGGTTTTCAATGAGGCTGTGGGGCACACGTTCTGGTGGGGGTCCCCAAGGACCCTGGGGCTTCCAGCTCAGACCCCCCCCCAGGCGCTTTACAGGAGGGAACTTTGTAGCCAGAGACGAGGTGCATTGAACGGGGAGCACGAGCCTTTCCTCAGGGTGATGCTTTTCATGCTTCTTGTCTTGTTTTGCTGGGTTTTTTTTTTTTTTTTTTGCTTTACCTTGTGCAAAAATGTGCACGCCTCCACATAGTAATGGCTAGCCCCTTTCTAATGAAAAAGAATGTCAATAAAGAGATTTTATTATTAACTCAAACATTTAGGTAGTAGCTGCTTTTAAAAGTTCCTGTTATAAATGACCAAGATGCCTTAGGTGTGGGTGTTATATGTATCCACCAAGATGTTACTGGTTTGCCCATATGTAGGCGAATATTGACTGTTTCATTCATAATTCTGTCCCCAAAGCTCAGCTGCGTCTCCACAGACAGGCTTAGCGTTACAGTGGAATATTTTGTAGCCTTTAATTTGTTCAGAAAAAGAACAAGTCAGTGGGACTTCCTGGCTTTTGTGACTCACACTGTTCTTAGCAACAGGTGCTCACCCAGGGACCACTCATCACTAACGCTGTTCCCTCTGTGGGGTCTTCATACGCAGGGTGGCCTGCTCCCCCAGACATGGCCAGAAGGGGGGCCTGCCCCAGGGTCTCCCTGAGAGAGCCCACATGTGTAGGGAGGTCTCAGTCAGGGGAGAGCAGACGCCTGCCCAGATGGCAGGCGACTGTCCATCCAGCCTCATTCTCTCCCGTCTGCAGCACCGAATCCAAGAACTGTTTGCAAGCAATGAGGACTGCATTTTTAAACGACTTCCTTCAATTTATTTATGGCTAAAGCCAAAATGAATAACTGAAAATAAGTGGTATAGCAGTGTTCAGATTGGAAACATGTCACTGCAAGATGAACACACAGTTCTCTAGGGTGACAGCGTCGACTCTTTCCCAGTCAAGCCGGGAGCCGTGTGAGGGTCTTCTGCATTTGGCAGATGAGATTTAGTGGTCCACACTCCTCTTATTAAACCAGCATTGAGAGCATCAAAGCACTTTTTTGTTTTCTCAAGCAATATCATTTTTATTTAAGCACGAATTTGGTAGCTTTCTTTTTCTTAAATGAGTGAGTCTTTACATTAGTGGATTTTACTGACGTTCTCCAAAAAAATAGTGTTGATGCTGCCTGAATGGGAACTCTCAGTATGTTCCACACATGGAAACTGAGCTCTGCCAGTTATGGAGACAATTCTAAGAGCATTTCCTCTCTCCTGTTGGCCTCTGTGTGCTGCAGTGGCACAGCGCTTATTAGGAGGAATAAAATGACCACGCACATGCGTGCGTGTGCGTGCGCACACACACACACACACACACGGCTGGTGCAGAGACTCCACCTGCGGGGCAGTGTAGGGTAAGTGCCCGGGGGAGCCTTGCACGAATCACGGGAGGCACGGAAGGGAAGTTCTGAAGGGTGCTGTGCATTTGCAGTTTTCTCGGTGTGTGGGTCTTGAGATAAAACCAGACACCTCCACACAGCGTGCGTTTCTGACCCAGTGTACAACATGTACGGGGTATTTCTGAATAAATACACCTCCACACACTAATTGGGGCTTCCTTTATTCACCCTCTGCATTGAAAATACAAAGTTACTCATCTCCCAGCATCTGTGCACATACCCAGCATTCACCAAGGCTTGTGTCTGAAACTCTGAGTCAGTAAGTTATTTTCAAAGATACAGCGGTTGCCAGAAATTTGATCATGGGGTCATTATCTTATTCATGATTATTTCAAGATAATAACTGGTAGTAAAATTAGCATTCTTCATCTGACTAGCATCAGGAAGAGAGTCAACGTTTCTATTTAGAGACAAGTTATTGTGAAATGGCCTTCTTGTCCACGTAGACTTGTCAGGAAGGCTCTGCATTCAACAGGGATCAGAAGTGACATATTTTGGCAGCAATCTTCTGTTTCTGTTGTTTATCGGACTGCACGACGCATTTTGCTTCTAAGTTTGGCGGGAAGGGAAGCAGAGCTCTTCTCACTGATGACCTGGAGCAGGTGCATGTGCGCGTGCGTGCTCGTCGGGTCGTGGGAAGAGTTTGTGTCTGCCTTCTCTTCATCCCATGGCCTCACACACTCACGAGCACTTTGCAGAGTTGTCCTATCCCTTGGTCTCCATTCTGGCTCTCCACGCAAGGCTGCGATTGTTCGAGAGTGAGAGTCGTAGCGTCCGAGTTCCTGAGCACTTCTGCGGAGTTGTGCGTCTAGAGTGCGGGCTCTGAGCATCCCTGGGGAACCCTTCAGAATTCTGTGCTTTTGCCAATCGTTGGCCACCCTCCAGCCAGTCAGAGTGGAGGGTGGTGCCTTGCAGAGTTCGTTCCTGAGACCCCAGGGGGGCGGGCAGGCCGGCTCCGCAGGGGTCTCCCAGCCACCTCAAGGGCCCACCTCGAGGGCTCCCCCGGGGTGTCGTGTGCAGGTGGTGATTGTGACACCGTGGTTGCTCAGGGGCCGGATCAGTTGGTTAGCTCCCATTGAGGACCGAGTGGAGAAGGACATGGACCCCACCTGTGCGCCTCCTTGTCTCCAGGCTGCACGTGTGGCGTGCTAGGTGCCCATGGCTGGGAAGGCTGTGGCCCAGCTGACTTGGGGTAGCCGGTCTCTGCAGCAGCAGGGAGCGGAGGAAGCGGACTGTTCCTGACAGGTCCTCATGGGGCAATGGTGAGCTCTGACCCCACCTGCCACATCTGCTTTGCTCTTCTCAGGTAACCCGTAAAACGTGCAACCATCCCTTGCCTCATCCACACTGGCGTCTGGGCCGCGAGCTCCGTGGCACTGCCACATCTGTGTCATGCACCGTGCTGGCACCTGTGAGGTCACGAAGGTGGGCTTGTCACATCTTGCCCTTTACCATCAGTCCCATCCACAGCGGGTGGACAGCTCTGATGGGGCCTCTCCGTCGAGCTTCTGGGTGTCCTACCTGCAGATCTTGATCCAGGCCGCCCAGACACCTCCCCTCAGTATTTTCATGATGGACATGGGGGCTGGGGACAGAATGCTGGCTGAGCACGAGGTTGCAGAGTCCAGCTCCGTCCCCTCAGTTTGGGGTTTGTTCCTCAGTTATCACAGGGGAGAACCTTTGGCAGGGGAGGTACCTGCTGCACGGGGTCCCTCCTTGTCGCTGCCTCTTGTGGTCAGGGCAGTGGAGCCATAAGTGCTGTGTTCCCCCCGGTGGCTAGTACATGAGCCCTGCACACACCTGTGTGCATTGTGCAGATGAGAAAGCAGTAGCCTGTCTCTGGACCGTGTGCTGGTTTACCCTTGCTCCTCGAGGAAGTGCTGGCCACATGGGAAGGGTGGGAGGTGAGCGTGGGCAGACAGGTGAGCGGAGGGCACAGGCAGCAAAGCAGGGCATGTGGGGACCCTGTCCGGGCCATGGCTGCCCACAGCCCCCTCCCCAGGGTTCTGGCCTCCCACACGTAGTCCGCACCCTCTGCCCACCCAGAGCTTGTCTTTCAAGATGATGGCTCCAAGAAGGAGGGTTCTGGAGAAGAACACAGTCTATTCTCTCAGCCGCTACAGCTACCTGTAAGAGCCGGGACCTGGGCGTTTTGTGATTTTGACTCCCTGGTTTCTGGAGAGAATGATGGGGTTGACATGTTGGCAAGACACGGAGCTCTAGTCTCCTCTCCCCATAGATTTTTTGTTCCTCTACTGTGGGCCTGTCTTTTGCTAGAAACAGCACCGTTCGGGTGTAGTGACAGGTCGTATTTGGAGCATTACATTTAGGAGGTTACTTCGTACTGTAAATATAATAAATCTGAGAATGACCAGCTCTCTAATCATCCGTGCTTGATTAGTGCCAAGCGCTGCCCTAAGACACGGCACACGACACTGTCTTTGGTGTTTACACTGTCTTCAGAGCCGGACGTGCGTTCAGGGAGGACGTGGACTCGGGCAGGCAGCCTCTCTCTGCCAGACGAACCCCACCACATGTGCACACACACATGAACACACAAGCATGCAGAGACACAGACACGCATACACAGAGACACACAAACACAAACATACAGAGACACACATATACACATGGTCACATGGACATACAGTTGTAGCCACAGGAGGGAAGAAGCAAGGGTTTCAGGTCAAAAGTACAATAAACACACGTTGAGTTTTGCAGGCATATTCTTCCTGTGCTTGTATGTTTCTGATACTGTGCATCTTTCCATCTCCTCTACACATCAGGAAGCTATTTCCTGAAATCACTTTGGGAAACTTGGAGCTGGTTCTGGGACTTCTTTTTTTTTTTTTTCAGTGTTTTTTTATTATGTTACACCGTACAGTACATCCCTGGTTTTTGATGTAAAGTTCAATGATTCATTAGTTGCGTATAACACCCAGTGCACCATGCAATACGTGCCCTCCTTACTACCCATCACCAGCCTATCCCATTCCCCCACCCCCCTCCCCTCTGAGGCCCTCAGTTTGTTTCTCAGAGTCCATAGTCTCTCATGCTTCATTCCCCCTTCTGATTACCCCCCCCTTTCTTTATCCCTTTCTTCCCCCCCCAATCTTCTTAGTTCTTAGGTTCCATAGATGAGAGAAACCATATGATAATTGTCTTTCTCTGCTTGACTTATTTCACTTAGCATTATCTCCTCCAGTGCTGTCCATGTTGCAGCAAATGTTGAGAATTCGTTCTTTCTGATAGCTGAGTAATATTCCATTGTATATATGGACCACAGCTTCTTAATCCAGTCATCTGTTGAAGGGCATCTGGGCTCCTTCCATGATTTAGGCTATTGTGGACAATGCTGCTATGAACATTGGGGTGGATATGGCCCTTCTCTTCACTACGTCTGTATCTTTGGGGTAAATATGGTTCTGGGATTTCTTGTTCATTACTTGGCTCCGCTGTTCACACCTCAGCTGACTTGTAGACTGGTGCAGGCCTTCCTGGGTTCCCTTGCTTTGGGGGAGGAAGTGGTGTCAGGGCTCCTGGGGACAGAGTCTGCTTTCTCCCTCCTCCTGCGCTGGCAGGAGATTTTGGGGAAGAGAGACCACACTGCAGAAATGAGCCTGTAAACCGAGACGTCCTACTAGTAAAGGGCCTGGCCTGGCCCCGGGGGCCCCAGGAGCTCCGTGGTGCATAGGAGGCGTGTGGATATCCCACAGCAGTGTCAGGAGTGACCCCTCCTGGGCTATGCACTGCCAGCGAGGAGCCCACAAATCTGCGGTGAAGACGTGGCTTTGGGGCCCATGTCCCTGTGGAACTATGGAGGTGGTAGGAGGGGCGGCTGACACTGGTCCATTCAGCGGTTCCTCACATTTCCAACACAGAGCTAGTAGGAAAGGCACAAGTTTTTCTTTTTAATTTCCCTTCATTCATAGAAAAAGAAAATGGGGGGAAAAGTTAGCCTTTCACCACTCCCCAGCTGAAGTCAGGTGAATGAGTTTACCCATCCGAGGAAGGCTGGGGGACTGTCGTGCAGCTCCCGTCGGGCCAGGATTGGTGGCCCATGTGCCGTTGCTGCCGAGAGCCAGGACCCACCCAGTGGTGTTGGAACTGCATTGCCCTAGCACCAAGAGGTACCGTGGGCGCTGCTTTCTGATTCCTCCGATATTCCAAGGGATGCCTTTAAAATCAGAACACTTTCGCAGACAGTGCCTCGCAGCTGGGACTCAAGGTTGGGATGTCGTTCATGTCATGACCTTCCTGTGGGCCTGAGAGCAAGGCAGAGTGCCTTCCCCTGAGCGCCTTGGGCTGGCCATGCGTGGCCTGGGTTTCCCACTTTCTGAGGCCCAGCTGCAGAGCAGAGGTGGGGAGGGTGATGAGTGGTAGTCTGTAGTTTAGCTTTTGTGTGATTACACAGCTGTCTTCTTGTGCAGCAGCCCAGCATTAAGCTGGGTCCACCCATCACCTTTTCCTAGTGGGTGAGAGAAGTAACCACTACTTTGCTTGAAGCCTGAAGAAATCTAACACAAATAACCACTTCTGCTCGCTCCACTGCTCTTAACCTTCACGGGCGGCTTATCTGGTGACACCCCTTCCTCTGGAAGTGGGGGGGCGCTGCCATGGCTGCTCTGACCCACTTGCAGCTGCTCTTGGAGGCTGCAGGGCATCGCTCAGGCTGAGCTCAGGTTGCCCAGGGTCCGATTCAGCAAAACACTTGCTCCCAGAAGTCTCAGCAGCAAAAGCTCTCCAGACGCTCTGCCCCGTTATGCTCTTCCCGCAAATAGAGCCACATGCTTCCTGTTCTCTCCTCACTATGCCTCACTTCCCATTTCCCTTATCCCACTTCCTTCTCACCTTTTCCAGTTGTAAATTTCATCCCTCTTCAACGCATCTGTGAATACGGTCCACCTTGCTAGAACAGCATGGGGCATACAGGCTCCAGGTGCGTGCGTGCATGTGTATGTGACGTGGCTGTGTTTTCCTTATTCATTTCCCATATGCATGCATATAGCAGCACCACAGATATCCTTATCCACTAATTTAGCCAAGGAAGGAATTCTTCAAAGAAGCGGGGTGCTTTTCTTTTCTCTTTTTAAAGATTTTATTTATTTATTTGAGAGAGAGAGAGAGTGCACACAAGTAGGGAGGGGATAGAGGGAAAAACAGGCTCCTTGCTGAGCAGGGAGCCCAATGCAGGACTCAATTCCAGGACTCTGGGATCATGACCTGAGCTGAAGGCAGATACTTAGGCAACTGAGCCACCCAGGTGCCCCACAGGGTGCTCTTCTGATGTGGTTCCAGAAACCCAATGAGGCGACAGGCATGTGGGCACAGGGACCTCGGTGCAGACTTGGCGGGGAGGTGCGTCATTGCTGGTATGTGGGACACCCATCCATCCATGCTATGTGGGTACTGGTGACAGGAGCGGCTGCTGGGAGCCCCACAGGCCAGGGGCTGGATCCTCAAGTCACCCGTCTCTGCCATTCAGGCCCCGTTCAGGTCCTCCAGCCCAGGAGGTGGCACAGGTGTCCTGACTGAAGAACAGTCCATGATGGGGGGGGGTTGCAACACGCATGCCTCCTGCTGCTCTCTCCTCCTCTCCCTTCCCTGGATGACCCCTGCAGATGTGGTGTCCCTAGAGGAAACACCTTGTTGTCCCTCCAGTCTCCATCCGTGTAATTGCTAAGTCTGTTGCTGTGAACATCCCTCGCGAATTTGCCCTGTGTCCTCCTGGTGTACTGAAATCACTGTGTGTGTCCTCGAATGAAGGACTGTTCTTCAGAGCTGAGCTCTGGAGTGCTCATGAACACTGCTCATGGGACTGGGATGTTTGCTTTGCTCCCTGTGGAGCTTCCCCGAGGACCACACCAGGAGCAGCCCCAGCCTTGCTTGCTCCTGCCTCCACGAGCCGGGCACCCGCTGTGTGCTGAGTAGTTGTGTGATGTCACTTGACCTTGCCCTCCTTCTAGTAATGTCTCACATCCAACAAATATCCAAACCCTTGTACCATCTTGAAGAAGCGGGATTCTCATTAAAAGTGCATCAGAACACACACACCGTCCATGCCAGCAGGTTCCATGGAGGGCAGAGAATCATGGCTTCTGATGTGACACACATAGGGTGACTGTGTGTGCGAGGCGTGTGCTAGAAATGAGAACCTGCATGCTTCTCCTTGGCCTCGGGAAGTGCAGAAGCTGAGGGCATGCCCGCAAATGGTGTGCTGTCGGGGCGGTATTCTCCGCTGAGTTGTGATGATTTCTAAGAGAATGTGCTGTTGCAGTGTTAATTTAATTAGGGAGTGTCTGTGTGACACCTTAGGATTTTTAATCCTATTCCACTACTTACTGCTCTTCTCTTCTCCCTCTGAGCTCCTATCGTCCGGGTCATTGTCACGGAAGGCACTTGACCTGAGGATGATAACATCCACAGTTGAAGCCAATCACAAAGCCATTATTTTGAATTAAGTAAGACAATATCCAGTTTCCAGGTGAGTTTTCAACCTTCCAAAAGAGTTCTTGAACAGAAACCTTAGAAAAATATCTGAGATTATTTCTCTCCTGCTTTTGGGGCGTATCAATTTACATTCCCCCTTTTAAAGTTACCATAAATTTTGAAATGTTTAAAAGCCATAGTGGATGTTTTAAAAAATAGCCAGATCATTTGCCTTATTGAATTGTGTGGAATTGTACAGTTTTGTAGCTAGTGCAATAAAGAAAGCTTCATTTTAAAAGGTATTTCTCTGTAAGGACCAGAGAGGTTATGAGACCTTTGTTTATAGAAATTACTAGGATAAAGATATTCTCGTGCCAGTGTTAAAATACATGGATACGGATGTGTGACTGAGGGAAGAGTAAAGACCAGCTCCTATGCTCAGAATTTAAGAGAGTGACGCCCTGACCGCACGTTAGTACCACGAGTTCTCTCTCTCATTGTCCAGAAGATCTTTTTGTTTGCTGTCTCCCCCACAGACAGCTTTTGTGTCTTATTTCCGTGAAGCAAATGGTAGGACCTGGGCTGGGTGTGTGGAGGATGTGGCTGGCACACTGGGCGAGACCACAGACCTCCAGTTCTCTGGATGAGTGTGGCTCCCACAGTTCGCGGACGTGGGCTCTGTGCACAGCGTTACGAATCCTGAGAAACACCGCTTTTTCCCAAGACCCTTTCCCTTCTCTGCATGTGGAATGTCTTTTCCTTCTGCCACACCCAGTTCTGGTTGTTTTCCACACACTTACTCTTCAGGGGGAAGTGTAACACACCCAGATGCATATTTAGGATTTACCGTCACAAACGGTGTGCAGTGTGGCATTGTTGGGGTCACAGCATGGTCACTGTTTGCCTGTGATCCGCGTACTGAACTTCAGAAACGTGGGGTGGTAGTGAGGTGGGTGAGACCCCCTCGCCCCCCACTGGTCAGGACTGGCCTGTTGTTCCTGGCCCCGTGTCCGACTGTCTTGGCCCTCTTACCACCAGGAAGCCCGGATGGGTATCTGCTCCCGACTCCCTTTGCTGGAAAGAGCAGCTGTGCAGAGCTGCATATTTGGTGTGCTGGTGACTCCAGTGGGAAATGGGCAGCAGGCGTCCTGCTTTTGGGAAAGGAGGGAGGTTCCCAGCATCTGTCTTTCTGGTAATCAGATGATTAAGGCGTGTGGTGAGTTTTGAGATGTCATCTGCTTTATTCTTTGGGATTACATTAATTCAGTACACTGCTACCCGAGAAAAATCAACACCCTTTAACAAAGGGACCACAGCCTCCAGTAGACTGTTGAGTTGTTGCTGGGATCCTGCGTGGACCAGAATGGCAAACCTATGCTCCCGTATGTTGCACTTGACAGCATGTGATGCCCCAGTAGCCCTTGCCCTGCAGCTGGGCGTCGGGGAGCATAGAGGCCAAGCACATCCTCGTTGTCTGTGTCAGTGAGCACCTGTCACTCCTCTGCCTCTCCCTGACAGTGCCTTCAGACCTAAACCACATCACTCCTTTAGGATAAGACCCAGGGTGTAGCACAGACTGGTTTCTGTGAAGGCCATCCTGGCGGGCATGGCAAAGACAGGAGACTTCTTTTCAAATGAGTGGGCTCTGCAAAGCTTTGGGAGGATTTCCAGCCTTGTTTATCAGTCAGGTTGCTTTTAAAGTACGGGCCATCTTGGCTGGGTGTGTGTGGGAGGGGAGATGCAAGCCGGATGCTGGTGGAGCTGGTGTGTGTGGGGCCGCAGCTGGCCCGGGAGCAGCTGCCTGAGATGTGCTGGAGGCCGTGGGAACAGTTTCCACGTGCTCCTCCTGCCGGGCAGAGTGCACGTTCCTGTGGGTTTTGTGGCGCCTGCCTCCCAGCCACAGGGTCTCCTGCCCATCCCTCTCCCATTACTGGCTCATCTCTTGTGGGGGGGGCAGAAGGTGGTTTAAACACTGGAAGCTCTGCACACAAACGGAATCAGAGGGCAGCGTTAGACATAGCAGAGCTCGCGGGCTCCCGTCCATGTTCTCTACGCACAATGTTAGCTACCAAACACTTCAGTTTACCTGCACTTGTATTTTGCAAGAGGTTTTTGGAGGCAGAGCCTGAGCATCTGTGGAAGGCTGGTCCCTGACCCCACAGCACTCTGTGTCTGACAGTTTGCGGGGCACAGCTGCCCTTTGTAAAGTACCCACGATGAGGGTCTGGGACCGCGTTCTGAATCACATTTGTGTGTGGGTTGTCCAGAGAGAGTGCGGTTTGAGGGCTGACCTGAAGCATTCCTCTCCAAGAGGCAGAGTGCTTCCTACAAACAGCAAAACAGAGAAGGAGCGCTTAACAAAAGTGCTCTCTTGAGAATGTGCAAGTGGACTGGAGAGCCCACGCTCTCTGGCCCCTGTGGGGAGAGTGGCGGTCTGGCCGTCCTGGGAGGGGGAGCTCGATGCCCATGCTGGCCGCATGCTAGCAAGCCCTCCCCGTCTGGGAGGGAGTGAAGGACCATATGTACTCCTTGTGTTGCCGTGTCTGCAGTTTTCACTCCTGATGCATGTTAGAAACTTTGTTGCCTCCTTCCTAGCAGTTTATAGATTTGGGGAACTGTAACTGCTCCTCACCGTGAGAGGCCTTAACCCTTCGTGTGCTCATCTCCCAGGGCGGCCATACCAAAACCTCACAGACCCGGGCTTGAACAACAACAACAGAATTCTCTTGTCTGGGATCCCGGAGGCTTGAAGGCCAAGAACAAGGTGTTGGCGGTGGGGTGAGCACCCTGCGAAGGCTGGTCCCCAGCTTCTGGGGGTTTGCTGGCATGTAGGCTCATCGCCCCCCTGCCTCATCTTTACTCCCTGCTCCCCCTGTGTGCATCGACCTCTGAATTTCCCCCTTCTATAAGGACGCCAGTGATTGGATGCGGGCTCACCTGACTGCAGTGTGAGCTCATCTTAACCATTATATCTCGAAGACCTGTTTCCAGATAAGGTCACATTCTAAGGTGCTGGGGGTTAAGACTCCACGTGAATTTGGGGGGCACAGTTCTGCCCATTGCAGTCAGTAAGACCTGGTCTTAGGGTACAGTCGTGCGGTTGCCTCCATGGCTTTTGGGTGCTGGGTGGTGATGGTGGTGGTGTTGGGCCTCTGCTGTTAGAGCGAATCACACTGTAGGTTCAGAGTGTCACTGTGATCTGACACGTTCAGCAGAAGGTCACTGGATTCAAGCTCAGCCCTTGGCTCCACCGTTTTCCAGGCTTGCAGTACCTGATACACACTTCCTCCCTCTCAGGCACCCTTCCATTCATCCGATCTGTAACCATGATGATGATATGGACTCATGTGCTCATGCGAGGCTCAGGAGGACACACATTCAGGGTCTTCAAACTAACACTTGCTGTGCAACATTTATTGGGAAATTGGCCAGAATTCCACATCTAAGTTTTGTACTAAAAATGGTCTCATGGAACCTTTAAGATATTTGCCCAACTGTTGCTGTGGAGAGGTTGGCTTCACACAGTGGCTACTTAGCTGTCTCCATGTGATTTACGAGATCAAAACTGCCTCTTCCACAAAAGCGGAGCCCGGAGTGCATCCTCTTGGGTAGTTCTTCCCAGATAATAAAAGGGGGCCCGTGGATGTTTCCCCAGCTCCCCCACACAACATACTCATTCACGAGTCCAGTAGTCGTCTTCTTGACTGCTCCCCAGTTCGGGGGCTGAATTTGAATCCCACTGGGTCCTTGGGCAGGTGACCCTCCATGCACCTTCTCTTGAACTTTGAAATGGAGACAATTCTAGGTTCCCACCTTGCCAGCCCCATCCACACACTGGCTCACCAGGGATTTTCTCCTACTGCGGAACATGTGTTTCTCTAGAATAATATTAATAATGATAGTAAGAACAGCAGCTAGCGTTGTTTTTTTTTAAATTAATTGACTATTTTCAAGAGCAGTTTTAGGTTTATAGAAAGACTTAGCAGAAAGAGCAGGGTTTCCACCTATCCGCCCAACACCCCCCCCCCAGTTTTCCCCATTTTAACATCTTGCATTGGTATGGTACATTTTGATACAATTAATGAACCGACACTGATACATTATTATTGACTAAAGCCCATAGTTTACATCAGGGTCTCTCTTGGTGTTGCTCATTCCATAAGTTTAGACAAATATATGAAGACATATATCCACATTGTGTCCACATATCCACAGTGTGGTTCATTACAGTGCCACACAGAGTAGTCTCACTTTCCTCAGAACCCCCTGTGCTCCACCTGGTCATCCCTCCCTGCCCCAACCCCGACAACCACCAATAGATCTTTTTACTGCTTCCATAGCTTGCCTTTTCTAGAACACCATAGAGTTGGAATCACACAGTGTAGAGCCTTTTCAGACTGGCTTCTTTCACTTAGTGCATTTACATTTCCTCCATGTCTTTTCATAGCTTGATAGCTCATTTCTCTTTAGTGCTGAATAATATCCATTGTCTGGATGGACCACAGTTTATTTATCCATTCACCTACTGAAGGATGTCTTGGTTGTTTCCAGGTTTTGGCAATTATAAATAAAGCTGCTATAAACACTTGTGTGCAGGTTTTTGTGTGGACATAAGTTTTTAGCTCATTTGGGTAAATACTAAGGAGTGTAATTGCTGGATCCTGTGGTAAGAGTATGCTTAGCTTTGCAAGAAACTACCAGGCTGTCTTCCAAAGTAGCTGTATGTATGATGTTGGCATCTTTTCATATGCTTATTTGCCATCTGTATGCATTCTTTGGTGAGGTGTCTGTTCAGGTCTTTTGTACATTTCTGAATTGGGTTGTTTGTTTCTTGTTGAGTTTTAAGAATTCTTTGGATACCAGTCCTTCATGAGATACATGTTTTGCAAATATTTTTTCTGAGCTTGTGACTTATTTTTTCATTCTCTCCAGTGCTATCTTAATATAGATACATATACATATAAATCTAAGAAGTAGTAATGCTTTAATTTCTTCTACATTATTGAAACTGTTTCAAAAGATCTAAAATCAGGTTAGCAGAAGTTATCAATCACCTACTGAGTAACAGATGGTATGTTAGACACTCATTTGGCCTTCATAAGCTACAGTATTCTGTTATTTGTGATTTTATTCATATAGTTAATCCCCAACAAGGGTGTAAGTTCTAATAGTTATGCATTTATTTTTCGAACATTTACTGACTATGAGCCATGAATTTTGGAATTCTCCTAGGTGATGGAGATACAAAGACAATTAAAATATGATTCATATGTTCAATGAGGTTGTAATTCAGTTGGGAAGATAGTCATAGACATAAATAGCAATACACAGCAATCAAGAAAGTGTTCCTAACAAAGGTATGAACACAGTGCAACATGGGACATGAAGTCACTTTAATTTGGGTCTGAAGGATCAGTGACAATTTCACACAAGGAGTAGCTTTTGACTGGACTCTGAAGTTCCGCTGGACTTTTTTTTTTAAAGATTTTATTTATTTATTTGATAGAGATAGAGACAGCCAGCAAGAGAGGGAACTCAAGCAGGGGGAGTGGGAGAGGAAGAAGCAGGCCCATAGCAGAGGAGCCTGATGTGGGGCTCGATTCCATAACGCCAGGATCACGCCCTGAGCCGAAGGCAGACGCTCAACCGCTGTGCCACCCAGGCGCCCCCCGCTGGACTTTTTATACCAGAATTGACAGAAGTCATTTGAAGCTGAAAGACAATGGGGAAGGCATTCACTGCTGTGTGGTGCTGTGAAGTTCCAAGAGGTGGCTAAGTGAGAGTTTAGCGCGTAGATATGCATCATCTCTCACCTCATGTTAGCGTGGGTTGGCATTATTGTTATTGTTCATACTGTAATATTGTTATTCTGATTTTATAAATGGATAAATGGGGGCCTATGGGAGAGAGAGACTGGTTAAGAAAATGGGTTTTGGACTTGAGTGCGTGACAGTGGCCAGAGCAGGATTCAGCTTCTGCACCTTATTACCATGTGGCCTTGAGCAGTTCCGTATGGCAGGCCAGCACCTGGATGTCGAAGGTGTGGATGTCCATGTTAGAGCTTGCTGAGGCTTTGTTTTCCACAAAATGCTAAGCTTGCTGTTAGGCACATTGTGGATACTTCATAAAGTCTCTCAACTATGTGAGGCAAATGCCTGATCTGAGGGAAGCAGAGCTGTTCTCCCCTGGGGCTGATCTCCTTCCTCAAGTGCCCTGTAAAGCTCATACGGCTGCTTTCCATGTAAGGCTCTCATGAAGGGTATGTTTAAGAAGGTGGACTAGTCGTGCTTGGGAAATCACCATCAGCTATGGAGCAGCATGCTCACAGTGAGGTAAATACTAAGGAGGTAATAACTCCTTGTTTCCTATGAAATGTTAAGGCTGAAGAGAAAGGTCACACCCTCTGAGCTCTGTCCTTGGTGCTGAACACATATTTGTGGCTTGATAAAGGCCTCTGGAAGTGGGTGCTTGTTCAGCTCACCATGCATCTGGGATCCACAGTTCCCTCAGTTCCAGAGACAAATCACAGATGCTAATATTATCAAGTTTAAAAAATATAAATTCTAAGTGGCAAATTTATATTAGGTCACATCCATTTATACAGCACTCTGAGGGATTGTCCAGTTTATAGTACTAGATGTATATTGTGTTACATATTGCTTTAAGGGAGTAATATATTAACTGAAATTCTAAATACCTAGGCCTAGAATGTTTTTGAAAATGGAAAATCAGTGGATATCTTGATAATTTTAGCAATATAAAATTATATCTATATGACTTCAATTTGTATACTTAGGTATTATGTTTGCTATATTAGAATTTAAAATAAAACTTTGTTCAGGAGATGATAACAAAATCTAAATTTGCATTAATACATTGTTGCACTTTTTTTCACAATTGGAATAATAAGGTTTGAACCTGCTGCATTTTTTCATGTTTGCTAGTTCTTAAAATAATTATAATGACCATATTAATAATAGCAATAACATACACCTCGTAGGGATATAGATAATATTAATGTTAATCCATGGGTACTCCTCAAAGGTTCTCTCACATAGTAAAAGCTTAGTAATCATGTTAGCCATTGCTATTTGTTCTGAAATTTCTGATTCATGATAGGATGAATAAGGAGAATTTCAAGAGAAAATCACTAATAGTGTGTTTCTTTCATTACTGGTTCCATTCTATTCATTCATGCTTTGTTGAATATGTCCTGTGTGCAGGCTGCCCACTGCAGTAGGAACTTTGTAAAATTGGAAACACAGCCACATGTTCTGAAGTGGATGTCATCCATGGTGTCAAAGAGAAACAGAATAGTGAGCAAAGATGTTCTGGTCTCTGCAAGAGTGAAAGGATTCCAAAGCCATTGCTGAGCTTTCCAGCCCTAATCAGGATGACAGGAAAATGCCCACTAATCTCTAGATTGTGTCAGCAGACAAATTTCGAAAGGGTGGAAGATGATGGGGGGCAGGATGCCTGGCAGGTAGAGATGCGTCCTGCCTCAAGAGTCTTCTTCATTGGATGCTGTGTGCTATTTGCATGAACATGTTCCTGTTTGCTTTTTATTTTAATCCTTTGGAGATAGAACTCAAGTAATAGGTTGCAAACCACACTTGAAATGTATTATGTTCATAATTCAAAAACAATTTCATTGATGTTTTGCCAAAATAGAAAAAAAAATTTTTAACTTATTTTTTTCTTTCCATTCTTTGACTCTTTTTGGTCTTCACACTTCTATATTCTCTTTATTTTAAAAAAGTATTATTTGCAGGAGGTGGTAATAGTATTTCTGAATCTGATTAAGGGTGGGAGCAGCATCGGTATTTTGATCGGGACGGCATTGAAAGTGTAGATTGCTCTGGGCAGCATAGACATTTTAACTATGTTAATTCTTCTGATCCATGAGCATGGAATTTTTTCCATCTTTTTATGTCTTCCTCAATGTCTTTCAAGAGTGATTTGTAGTTCCTAGAATATAGATCCTTTACGTCTCTGGTTAAGTTAATTTCAAGGTAACGTATGGTTTTTGGTGCTATTGTAAATGGAATGGATTCCCTAATTTCTCTTTCTTCAGTCTCATTGTTCATGTATAGAAATGCAGCTGATTTCTGAGCATTGATTTTGTATCCCGCCACATTACTGAATTGCTCTATAATTTCTAGTAGTTTGGGGGTGGATTCTTTTGGGTTTTCCATATAGAGTATCATGTCATCTGCGAAGAGAGACAGTTTGACTTCTTCTTTGCCTATTTGGATAAACTTTTTGTCGTCTGATTGCTGTTGCAAGGATTTCTAGTACTATGTTGAATAATAATGGCGAAAGTGGGCATCCTTGTCGTGTTTCTGATCTTAAGGGAAAGGCTTCCAGCTTTTCCCCATTGAGAATGATATTTGCTCTAGGCTTTTCATAGATGGCTTTTATGAAATTGAGGAATGTGCCCTCTATCCCTACACTCTGAAGTGTTTTAATCAGGAAAGGATGCTGTAGTCTGGGATACTAGTGGAGAAAATATTATATCTACATTGAGGGACACTGTGGCTCTCGGGGGCAAGCTAATAACCTACTCGGGCAATTACACTCAGAAGGAGAAGCACATGCCTCTGGAACACACTTGCCAAAGAGACAACATTTGGCACATGTGAGGCTCGGCACAATGGCGGCTCCAAGCTGTGTCAATCTGTCTCCATCCATGGGTTGTCTCCTAGAAAAAGATTCAGATGGCTTATTTAAGGACTGCTGGGTAATCAGAGGCATTCATCATTCAAGAGGACTATACATACATACTCTTTTCCTTTTTGTAAGATTTTACCTAGGTTAAAAAAACTGGCAGGAACAAAATGCCACTTTGGGGAAATAATCAGTGGTGACTAATTTGATTTGGGAAAAGCAGAATTGAAACTAGGAACTCCTGGAGCCATTTAAAATGAGGGTAGGGTAAAATCAGGTGCTCTTCCCTAGTAGTCTTCATTTAGACTTTTTTTTTTTTAATAAAACTTATTTTTCAAGGGCTCTGTTATGGGCTTATGGTACATTATTTTGAAATGTTAAACTATATATCAAAATTCATTAAAAAAGAAGAAGATCTATCTCAACCACAATTGATTAGTTACGAGATTTGATTGCAGGTTTACTAGTAGAAATGTAGTCAATTATAGCATCCTCTCTTCCTCAAAGGAAGTCACTTTTGGAGGGGAGTATGCTAAATTTTAAAAGAAATGTTCCACAAGGGTGTTGTATTGGGGACTTTGGGCGACACAGACAAGGGCAGAGGCTGTGTTCTCTCGCCCATGCCTTCTACAACCCTTGGTGAAGGCCAGCGGTGGCCATGTGGCTCCTCCTTCAGTGAAGATCGTCTTTGGGATGCACAAGCCCAGCCCCTTTGGAGAGCCCGTGGCTGAGAGACCACGTTCCTCTATTTCTGATTCTGCCAAGCTCCATTTCAGGAGCCACCAGATATGATAGGGGGTTTTGAAGTCATTTTAGCTCTTGTATAATGTTTCAGTTTGTCTTCACTTTATTACCCAAATTTATACTCTGAATATTTTGAATTGAGCTCATTTGTTCCAAAAAGTATGAGTCTATTAATGTCTTTTAAATATCTTAAGTATGAATTTAGAAATGGCCATTTCCCTCATAATTATACTGACATCAGGAATCATTGAGAATCAGATTTTCATGGTTGACTGAGCTAGGACAATTTATGTGATGTTTATTAGTCCTTTGTTGGGGCACACATTTCTAAAGTAGATCATTAAAGAGAATTTAGGAGCATTAATCTCATACCAGCGTCAGTGCACGACTCAGCAATTACCCCGAGTTCTGAAGTTAGAAATCAGAACTATGAATGTACCTTAACAAAAAAAAGAAAGTCTTATTTTGTACCACAATGAGTTTTTTCCTAAAATAGAAAGTGACTCATGTGTCTCAGGGGCTAATAAAGGAGCATGCTCCAGGCAAAATGCAAAATCCTAATGCTGCAAGGCCTCTCTTCTCAATCTTACTGGTGTGATTTTAGTATATGGTGAAAGTATCGTATTTGGTTGTAAAATATAGCAGCAGTTCTACTCCACGGAAGGCTCCCTGGAATCAGGAAGAACTTGACTCTCTAGTTAACCAGCTGCGATTGCCTGTGGGTTAACCAGCTTGAGTATGAAAGTAGTGGAAAGACTGCACACATCCCCCCCAGAGCACCAAGTGCCCTGTTGTCTGCTGGGCAGCCATTCTCCCGTGTGTCCTCGGGATCATGAGCTTCAGTGACTCCATGTTTGCATTTCAGTCCTTGTTTCTCCACTGCTGAGGAGCGCTCTGCTCTCACATACACGAGCTCCTTGATTCTTTCCTCTAATCTGCTGACTTCTGCTACGAACTTGGCCTTCCCTCCCTTCCTCCACTCGTGGAGCGTGGAACCCACACACTTCTCTTCCTCAAGTGAGCCTACCTCTCCAGCTGCGGCTGCCCGCTCCAAGGCCAGCACGGCTGGCCTGCTATGGACTTCTCAGTGTGCTGTGTGCGTAGCCCCTCTTCCTCTGTGCATTCAGAACGGAGGTGCTTCTCAGTGTCCTTTCTGGCTCCTCTTCCTCTTCTGTCTTCTCTGCTTGGCCTCGTCCATCTGATCTCATTTCTCCTACTGTCACCTCAACAAGCTGGACCCTAAGGCTGAATGCTAGCCTTGCGTGTGTCTAGATGCCCAGAGCTTTGCTCCCAGACCTGGACGTTGTCACTTTGGCGACCTGGGAGTGTCCGGGCACTGTGTTTGCAGTATGAACTGTCACATCCTGTCTTCTGACTCCGCCCCCCCAAGTCTTCTCTTCACGGCCCCATCATCTTCAGACCCTGAAGCTCGAAACCCTGCCTCTTCTCTGTCACTGTGCCCCCAACCTTTCCTATCCCCTGCCTTCTGCCACCATGCGCACCAGCTCACCCATCCTTCTCCCCTGTGCCCTCCGCATTGCCTGTTCCCCTACTCTCTGCCTGAAATCTGTCTCTTGTCTCTGCTCCTTGGTGACCTCGTTACCTGGCCTGGACAGGGCCACTGGTCTGCAGACGCCTCCCAGCCCCTCCCAGCCCAGTTCTCCCCACGCTGCTCCAGAACTGGGGATGTTACCCCATTAGGACCTGTCGCGAGTCTTCCCTGGTTCCATGTCAGCAGCGGGAGGCATGGGGATGTCGGGGGTGGCCGTGGTCCCAGCCTTCCAACACTCCTTCCCACCACTGGGGACTGGCCCTGATATTGTGCATCCATCTGTCTGTCTGCTGGCGGAGGTTCGGGATGGCACGCAGGCCAGGAGGGGCCACACGAGGGAAACCATCCAGCCCAGAGTAAGAGCTCGTTTTCTCCTCCTCAGTGTGACATTGGCTTATTTCCACTTCACGGTCACTGGCCAGCGATACTGCTGGGCAGTTGGACAGTAGCTGGGTGTGAAGCAATTACATGTCTGTGTTCTGTGCCTGAGAAACAGGATTAAGGGCTGAGTGCTCGGGCGCGAGTGCGTCGTTGCAGATTGGGAGGATTTAGTCCAGCCTCCTCTGGCGTCTCTGGGGACAAACAGGCAGGGACACCTGCTCGCTCCACGCACCCCTCCTCCACGGACGCTGTCCACACAGGGGTCGTGGACACCCAAGCCAATAAGAACATAAAACCCACAGTCCCTCAGCCACCCCGGCCCCCTCTGGACGTGGCTGTGCCAGGTTTGCCAGGCAGTGGGGCATCTTGTTATGGAAACAAATGTCTCATTTTTCCTCGTAAGCCAAGCGAGGATGCCGTTGCCCAGAGGGTTGTTGCTCTCCGTGAAAACCGTGGGCCCTGGGAGAACTGTGGCACATTTCCTCTGGCCTCACCTGCCTTTGCAGGTGTCTCCTGCTCAACCAGACCTCCGGGCGCCCGCCCCTGGCCATCCTGCCAGGGAGCATTCAGGACCTTTGTGCACTAATGGGGTTAGAAATGTGCTGAAAGATTAGGGATTTGTACCAATTCCAGGCCCACAAATACTGTTCCTATTAAACGCTGAATTAGCAGAATGAGGAAGAGGAGAGAAGGCCCAGAGGAAAGGAACTGTGCTGTGTTCAAGACTTGTCACTTATCATGGGGGATTAAAAATAAGTAAATATGTGCATACATGTAAACATACATACTCGGCCTCTCTGTGTATATGTATATAAGGGCAGGGCATTTCTGTATGGAGCCGTGTGGAGAACATCCCCACTGATTCCTGTCTGGCGATTTCCCACCTTATGTTGAGTCCTGACCTTCCACCAGGCACCGGGGCTGGAGGCAGATATGACAAAGGCCCTCCCTTCAGGAGTGGAGGCCCCACCAAGCCTCTGCCCAGTCCCAGCAGCTTTGGGCACTTTCCTGGGGTGATTTGGGTGGTAGAGGGAGGGACGCAGGAGGGCGCGGGAGAGGGGTGGTCTGGGCCTGGGGTGCACACGGGCTGCCTCTTTGCCCTCAGACGTCTTCCCCAGGCAGAGCCTGCAGCAGCAGGTGCAGAGCGGCCCCCAGATGGACAGACTGGAGGGTCTGGGAGTCTGCAGGCCGAGCGCGGTGGGGCCCTTTCCTGGAGCATCTGCAGGCTCGGAGGCGCTGTGGGGACTGAAGCTGGGGACTTTGGCAAAATGTGTGTTGACTTCAGGGCATCCTGGAAGCTGGCTGTTTAATTTTTGTTCTTTTGATTTGTGTTTCTAGTTTTGTACAAAAGCTGAGTGTAGGGAAAATAATTCTCTCTTTATTGAGGGCTTCTGTTAATGGAATTCTGTGTGAAAGTCCATTCATCCTCCTGTTGAATTGACCAGGGTACTAATTGAAACCATCTGCCTTGGAAGGATCTGTTCCCTCCTTTGGAATCCCAAACTCCCTTTGCCAACACATTGGTTGCAGCTTCAAGGGCTGGATATGGACCAGGCTTTCCTCAGGGTCTCTGACTCAGCCTGTGACTTGCGGAGCTGGGGCTCCAGGCAAGCGTGGGAGCCAGACCGTCCTGTCGGATGGTGAGCAGAGAGGCCAGAGCCTGCGTGGGCGGTCTTTGCGAGCCAGCGCGTCTGTGCCCGATCTTGTAAACATCTCACTGGGAAGTACTGAGGCCGCTGGATCGCTGGAATCCCAGAGAGGGCCCAGATGGTGGAATTGTGAGGCTCAAGCCTGTGGACACACCGTTTGTGACAAGCACACACAGATTCTCCAAAGTAGCACTGAATCTGGAGCTGGGAGAGGGCACAGAAAAGGGTTCCTGGTGGCAGAGCTTTATTTCCTTTCTTGACTGTGATCACAGCTAATTGTTACAATCTATAACCAATAAAGACATCAGGAAAAACAAGGAAACTCCATCATTCTGCTGCCCAGACCACTAACTCTTGAATGTCCAGTCCTTCTGTGTGTGCACATATATACCCATGCTTGTTTTTAAACAAGAGTTTTGAAAATTTGCCGAACCGTGTTATAGGGTTCCCCTCCCTCCCTCTTTCCCTCCTTTCCTTCCTTCCTTCCCTCCTTCCTTTTTTTTTAAGATTTTATTTATTTATTTGAGAGAGTGAGAGAGATAGAGGAAGGGAGAGAGCGCAAGCAGGGGAGCGGAAGGCATAGGGAGAAGCAGGATCCCTGCTGAGCAAGAGGCCTGATGTGGGACTCGATCCCAGGACCCTGGGAACATGACTTGGGTTGAATGGCAGATGCTTCACTGCCTGAGACACCCAGGTGCCCCTGTGGGGTTCCTTTTTCTTGCCCACTTCATCACTTGCCGTGTTACGTGGGCTCTGTATAGATACTGAGACCACAGGGAAATCATGGTTGTTGAGCCCGCTGTCCTTGTGGGCCTTGTGGGGTGTGAGGCCACGGCTCCATGTGGATCTTTCCTGGAGGAGTTGCTGTCTTGTGCCAGGGCCCCATCCCCTCCACCCTCCCACTTTCCTATATCCTCCCTTTGTCTTCCCCTCCTCCTCCTCTGACGCCGGAGACCCCAGGCCTCACAGGAGATGCTCCTGGGAAGTTCTTTCCACCCCCTGCTCCCCTGCTGAGGTTTATTTTCCAGTGGTTCAGCTGTGAGGACAGAACACATGTGGCCTCAGGGAGCAGTGGTGTGGATTCCCACACCCGTCGCCTAGCCCCCCGTGTGTCCTCTTTCCTTGGAGACACGCACAGCCAGCTTCATCAGGCCAGCCACGCGCAGTGGCCTGGTCTGCCCGTGGGCACCTGGCCCGTTGTGCTGACTCTGCCTGGCCCGCATCCCCTGGGCTGGGCTTGGGGCTCTGCTATCACTGCCTTGGACTTCCTAGCAATTTCCCACAAGGAGCTCTTGCATTTTCATTTTTCCCGGGTCTCCCATGTCCTGTTCCTGTCTGGCAGACAAGCTGTTTGGGGTCCCTGTGTGGGCTGTGGGCTGGCTTGGCCCTCTGAGGCCTGGCAGTGACTTTGAAATTGGTCTGCCCAGCAGATGACCGGGCTTCACGAACTCTGTCTGTTCAGCTGTGGTCTTGTAGAGGTGTAGGGGCCAGAAGTACGGGGAGCCCAGGGTTTTGGCTCTGGCGAGGGGGTTCCCTGCAGAAGGAGGGGTCTGTGGCTGGCTGCCTGTGCCAGCTCTGTCTCATGCACAGGAGGTCAGGGCTCGTCCACGGACCCCACCATAGAGGCCAGGCCTGTCTGAGCCTCTGCTTGAATCTTACCGCTGGTGTCACCCCAGCTCACACGGGGGCCTTGTCTGGTGACAGAGCTGGAGAAGAGAGATCGAAGGCCCAGAGTGTGAGAGCCTCTGGTCACTCCTGCAGCCGTGGACCCAGGGCCAGCTGAAGTCACAGGGGACAGATGTTGTAGAGAAAGGCAGCTGTGTTCTAGACATGTCTTCATGTGGGTCTTGGCCCCGTTTAGCCCCTCACTGTGCAGCTCAGGGCATGGACAGAACGAACAGGGTGCGTGCATGCCGGAGAGGTTTATTTTAAAGAATCGTGGGGCTGGCCGGTGTGCAGTCTGCAGGACAGGCTCCTGGCAGGAGCCCGTCCAGGGAAGAGCTGGTGCAGCCGCTGGAGCCCCGAGGCCGTCTAGAGGCAGGATTCTCTCTTGCTGGGGGACCCCAACCTTTCCCCTGAGTCTTCAATCGACTGGATGAGGTCCCCCTGCATTAGGGAGGGGACCTGACTTAGCCAGGTCTAAGGATTTAAATGTGAATCCCCTCTAACCACTATGTTCACAGCAAGCGTAGACTGGTGGTCGAGGGGGTATCTGGCCCCGGGGCCCAGCCACATAGAGACACACGTGGGTCTGAGGCCCCATGGACGTGAGGGTGGGGGACTGTGGTTTGAGCCCCTGAGTGGGTAGACCTGAGCTTTGCGGAGGTCGGCTGAGTGGAGGACAGCTTGATCTCTCCTCACCATGTGGGGAGGTGGTCCTGGCTGGCAGGTCTCCGGGCCAGCAGGGAGGGCGAGCATTTTCAACATGATTGAGACTGTGCAACTGAAGGCTGAATCATTTCAGGCATTTTCCCTTGAATTACGCCGAGAAATGATTTCTTCCCAGCCCACGAGCAATGCTTAGAAGTTGCAGGGTGGATCCATGATGAATCGGTGATGGTGAAACCAAACACTTCCGGTACAGAGAATGAATAATTAATCTTGTTTTTCTGGGTTTTAAAAAAAAATCTTTCAAGTGCTTTTCTCTGTTTTCTGCTGAGGCTTAAATTTTTCAGTCCTTTGACGATATCCCGTCTTCCAATAAGGCTTGTTTCTATGGAGACACCAGTGAGCTGCAGCCTGGTTCCGTGGCTCATCACAGAAGGCCCCTTGAAGGGTCTTTCCAAAGCATTCAGAATATGCTCTGCTGCGTGTGTTTATGGAGAGCTGGGTGAGCGCTGGGGTGCCGGGTACCACGTCTGCACACGCCCTCACTGAGCAGAGCTGCCACAGCAGGACAGTGGGCACGGTCCCCTCAGCGTGGACGGACACTGGACACAGCATGCTTATTTGAGGACGGCAGAACGTGATAAATAGCGCACAGAGCGTCATCTGAGCACCATCTGTGACCCTCCAGCGAGGGTTTCTTCTGTGCTTGTCTCGGGTGTTGCTGTGTGAGTGTGGTTTTTGTTCTGAGTGGGGAGAGCTGACCCAGGAGGGGACAAGAGGACAGAGTCACCATTCCTGTGTGACAGCCTAGGGATTCCGAGGGCCGATTGGCCCTGATTGGGAACCACCTCGTAAGGACGTATATGTAGACTGCTGTCCTAGTCCGTTGGGTGACTGTGGACACCCCAGGCCAAGGGCTTTGCAACACCAGGTTCTTCTTGCTGGGGGTTAAAAGTCAGGTGCCAGCACGGGCAGGTTCTGGTGACAGCCTCTCCAGGTGACACATTCGTGCTGTGTCCTCGTGGGGGAGGAGCTGGGAGCTCCGTGGGGTCTCATTGGCAGGGACACTAACCCCAGTCACAGGGGCTCCACCCTCATGACCTCATCACCTCCCAAAGGACCCCTCCTGATACCATCACCCTAGAGGTTAGAGTTCAACATATGGATTTCGAGGGCACAGACATCCTGTCTAGAACAATAACCTTGGCATTCATTTAGAGGAGAGACATGGGTTTCTCTGTTTTCCTTTTCTTCTCCTTTTCTGTTTCATAGATGATGTGCCCAAAAGCACATAAATGGAGGCCATGATGATTTTGAACCAACTTTAGGAAGGAACAGTCTTGCCTGAGTCCCTGTATGGATGGAGTCCCTATGTGTGGACTCAATGACACATGGCCTGTGTCGAAGCTATGGACCCTCACACACCCCCACCCTCCCTTGCCCACCCAACACCCCGCTCTCGCCAACCCAAAAACCTCCCCCTGCCAAGTGTGTTCACTGCTCACAAATGCACCCTGCACTGTGCCCACTGCTCACACGTGCCCCCTGCACTCACTACTAACATGCGCCCCCCCCACTGCGCTCACTGCTCACGTGCCCCCCACCGTGCTCACTACTCACACATGCCCCCCCACTGCGCTCACTACTCACATGTGCCCCGTCCACTGTACTCACTGCTCACATGCCCCCGCAATGCACTCACTGCTCACATGTGCCGCCCCACTGTGCTCACTGCTCACATGTGCCCCCTCCACTGTGCTCACTGCTCACACATGCCCCCCACTGCACTCACTGCTCACATGCACCCCTCCACTGTGCCCACTGCTCACACGTGCCCCCCCACTATGCTCATTGCTCACGTGCCCTCCCACTGCACTCACTGCTCACCCCCCCACCCCGTGCTCACTGCTCACACACGCCCCACGTGGCTGCGTGTCTGCCAGGTCCTCTGCCAGGGCAGTGGTGCTTGGTGGGAACAGTCCCTGAGTAGAAAACAATTTGGAGCTTATTTCTTGGTTGCTTACTTCTACGAGTCTCACTTACTTTTGTAATGGGTCTGAATACCCACCTTTGAAGGTAGTTGTGCAGGTCAGATGTTCAAAGTAGCATCATGTCGGGGGCAGTCGGAGCAGGTGCGTGGCAACCTGGGGTTACTACTGTCATTGTCAGCTTCAGCAGGCGTCCGGACAAAATCGTCCCATGCTAAGGAAGAAAACTCTCAAGGCTACATTCCTAAATATTCTTTCCTCTTTCAATATTAAAAAAAAAATCTTATAATTCTAGAAACCAGAGTGAAAGAGTAATAAAATAATTGCATACGTTAATAAGCATTAATTCATTTTTCCTTATGGACCTTAAGCCTGAGATGTCTAAGCAATGTCTGTGGAAAGAGCGTTTGCTTGCCTTTCTCCAGAGAGCATGACACCAAGAATGCCTAAGGACTTTAGAAAACTTGCATATTTTAAAAAAGAAGAGTTTATTTTTCAGCAGTCAAGATCTGCAAATTAAATGAAGAAAATGCTTAATGGAACATTTGTGAGAAACAGGTTTGTTCGGAAATGATGTCACCCTGAATCTTTTCCCTGCTATGTGGAAAGTACGGTGGGCACTTGGGTTTGGGGTGTCTTTGGGCGTGTGTTTGCTCTCTGCCTTGTGGCTGGCTTTTCGTGGCTGCTTCCAAACTACTAGATTGGTTATTTCCTCAGCTCACATCATAAGAAACACCCAGGACACCTATTACCAGATTCAGAGATTGTCGAGTCAGACTCCTTGCCTGGACACTTGGGTTGTGGCTCAGCGGCCCGGTGTTTACGGCACATTCTGGGACATGTGTGTCGTCAGGAGCTTGGGGGATCACCATGTTACAGAACACAAAAGGTGAAGCAGACTCACCCACTTGCTGTGCCTTGGAAAACATCCTTCTGGTGCAGCAAAGTCTGTGGTATGCACAGCGCGGAGCCAGGGACCTGAGCAAGCATTTGCTGCCATGTGTTTCTACACTCGGCTAATGGCTCAGCCACTTGCCCGCCCCCCCCCCACATCCCTGCCTCTTCTCTTGCCACTCTCCCTGGGTTTTATTGGAAGACCCCCTCAGTGAGTCACATTCATTTGGGAACATAGGCCTGGCTGTCTTTTAAACCAACATGCATCCATGGAACATTCTAGGTGCACCTCTCTCCCCAGGAGCACACAGGCCTGGAGTCCAGCCCAACACCTGGGCTCTGCTCTGCTTGAGTCAGGGAAACATACCTGCAGCAATTTGTTTCCAGCAGCATTTGGAAGATTTAGAAGACTAAGGTGGAAGTAAGCCACTTCAGGTGTGAAAAGTAAATAATGCGTTAGCACGGTGTTTATTTTCCTCCGGCCCTGGAATGGACTTGTGGAACATTGGGTGTGTCTGGGTGCAATTGTGGCTTCCCCATCCTTAAAGGGCATTTCACATGGGGATGCGCTTTCTCAACCTTGTGGATGGATTTGAGAGTATTTGCCGAGGCCCAGAAACAGTGTGGGTGCCGCTAAGGTGAGTGCTGGCCGCGATGGAGCACGGTCTCAGCACGCGGAGATGGTCACCTGTGGCTTCTGGGACCTGCCACCGGGCTCTGCCTGTGGGTGTTTTCTTCTTCTCTTGCTCTGGACATTTTAGGTATCATAAATGTGATTTTAGTGCGTTACTGTTTACTAAATGTGCTAAGTGGCGGCTTATATGTGGCCAAGGGGTGCATTTAACAGCTCGTTCACTGGGGATAGGGGAACACTTCATGACTGTTTCCTCTGGGGTTAATGTGCACTGTAGAAAGTACTATTACTATGACATTTTTAAGAGATTCTTTGAAGGAAGAAAATTAAAAAAAAAAAAGTTCTCAGCACTGTTAACATTCCTTGATCTAGCTTTCTAAAGCTCTTATGTGCCTTGAAATTTTCATTAGATTTGTTCTTTCTGTTCAGACCCTTATAGTAGCTGCTATGAATTCTCCCAGACTGCTCCTGGGAGTTAATATTTTCTGTTAGCGGCTTGAAGAACTTCACAACAATAGGAAGGAAACAGGGAGTGTTCTGTGTCGTGCAGAGACCCCAGTGTGCAGAGATGGGTGTCTGGTCATCTCTGAAACTGCGTCTACTTCTGACAGCCTGCTGTGTGCTGAGGGGTGCGTTGGAGATGACAGCCGAAGCAGCTTCCGACTAGCATGTCCCCCCTTAAAGGAGGGACCCTGTCCCTGCACCAGAGGACACCAGAGGATATGAAAGACTAGATCGTGGAAATGTTTCTGCATGGGATTTTGAAGCAAGCTCCCAAGGAGCATAGCATTTCCGCCCGTCTGCCACTAGGCTTCCCCTTGCGATTAAGCAGAGAGTTTACCTGAAGCCCCTTGGTTCGTTTGCTGAAGGTGTCCTGACGTTTAGACATTGAGGATTAATGAGCACAGTATTTAGAAATAGTGCAGGTCTTGTGTCATTACCCAATCTTTGGCATTCTGAAGAGAATTCACTTAAACTTAGAGAGTTTCTTTTTAGTATGCATAGATTTGCATTCAAGGTCCTTATTTCAATAGAAATATATTGCTTATACTATGTCATAGGGCAGATGGGAGGGAATTAAGATGCAGCAGTGAGTCTGAGGGCGTGATCTGGAGGCTGGCACTCAGACATCGCAGTTGGCATTCATGGTAAAGCCTATGGACGTCCGCTCAGCAGTTCTTTCCCCATAACTTTGCCCTCTGCCCGTCCATGACCAGGGAAGCAGGAGAGAGCGAGGCCACAAAGATGTGCATTTGAGGAATTACATGCTCTTCAGAGAAAGTCTAAATTTGGAAATGGATTTAAATTTCTTACAGGCAATAGCATTTAAAAATCAGTTTCTTAAAGCAGCACATTTTAACCAAAACGTTTCAATTGCTTCGTAGCTGTCCACGTGGACTTTGCTTTAAAACTGAACAGCACGCCTTATATTTTATCTTACCCACGCCAGCTCTGCTGACAACTGGTAAGGGCACGGTTTTGTGCACGGGCTCTGCATGTGGGCGTCTTCAGCGCTCCTGAGTGTCAGCCAACACACGCTCCTTGAGGGCTGGAAGCACCGGACGGGGACCTCACTGTGACTCTGGTGGCTGGGGTCAGCCCTGGCTGCTGTGGCACGATGCACACGCTGAGTGAGTGGACGTGTGTGTGAGGGGCTGGCCATGGGGCTGCTGGGGAAGGAGAGGGCAGAGACCAAGGGCGCTCTGTCGTCTGGGGCAGACCGTGCACCTGTGCTTGCAGAGTGAGTAAGGGGGCAAGTCTTCAATTGTCAAGAAGTCCCTGGGGGTGAACACCTCTTAAAGCTTCTGTGAAGTGTTTTTACTAAACATTTAATGTTAGTAATTTTAAAAACATGGTTTCTGTTTTATTGGGAGAGAAAGTGACACATCAATATCTATGGAATGGGTATTAAAAGCCAGTCTTGACAGATGGAACATTACTCAGCCTTGACAAGGAAGGGGATTCTGACACCTGCTGTAACAGGGATGAGCTTTGAGTACATCATGCGCAGTGGGATATGCCAGACAGGGACAGATGAGCCAGAGAAGGACAAGTGCTCTCCGGTCGCACTCACAGCAGGTCCCTGGAGCAGGCATGTCCGTCCACAGAGACGGGAGTAGACGGCGGGCACAGGGGCTGGAGAGCGGATGGGGTGAGAGTCTAATGGGGACGGAGCTTCAGTGTGGGAAGACGGAAAGTTCTGGAAATGGATGGTGGTGGTGGTTGCACAACTGTGTGAATGTACTTAGTGCCCCTGAACTGTACGCTTAAAAATGACTTAAAATAGTAAATTTTGTTATGCATATTTTACCACACACACAAAAAAAGTTCGGGAGCAAAACCAAACGAAAACAGCTGGCAAGTATCACATGACAGAGAAATATTTAATTCTCATATAAATTAAGAGAAAAAATAATAAGACAATATATGTAAAATCATATTGTGACATTATATATTCTAAAGTCATTTGATTATAAAATGATATATATGATAAATCTTTGTATACATTATTTAGAGAAAGACCCATCAAGAGGGTCTTAAAATCAGTGTGACGGCCGTGTCCTCTCTAAATTGGGGATGGGAAACCAAGTCTCTTGAATGACATATGTGAGCCACAAGTATAATTTCAGAGAGGGCAAATCATTTCTTTTTCTACTGTGATACTGTTCGAGAGTTTTATAGATAGTGAAAGCGTGTAAACATATGTTCTCCTGAAGGGTAAGCACACAGAAGTTTTCCTTCTGTGAGATCCTGATAAAATTGTCACCTAATTCAGGATCAGGTGCTCTGAGTGATGGTGTTTCGTATTACCATTTGCGTGTAGAATCTGAGAACTTCGAATCCCAGAGCCTCCCTTCTAAGGCTGTTCAGAGGCCCTCAGGCCGGGTAAGGAGGCCAGTCCCCTGGCCCCTGGAGCCTCCCCTCCCCTCATCCACAGAGAGGATTGTTAGGGGCATAGACGGGTGGACAGAGCCCACGCATGGAGAGGAACACAAAATGAGTCACAAAACCACAACATCAAGAACACAAGAACTCGCAGCCACGGGGCCTGCGATGCTGGATGGAAGGAGAGGAACAGCAAGAACACAAGAACTTGCGGCCACGGGGCCTGCAATGCTGGATGGAAGGGAAGTTTGTGCTCTGACCATGGAGCAAAGGGTGGCTGGTGCCGGGCTCTGTGTAGACCCAGGGTGGGCTAAGTCACAGTCCCTATAGCTGTGGAGGCTCATGGGGTATGTGGGAGCAGGGGCTTTAGGGGCTGAGTACATCCGCAGTGGGACCTGAACCACCATTCAGCCAACCCTGAGCAGATGGGCATCTGGACCGCGTGCTCTAGACGGGCCAAGCTTCTGCACACTCAGTCAGGTAATGACCCAGACTCCCAGGAGGATGTCACCCGTGGCCCACTCAACAAGGGAAGCAGCTTGGCTCAGAATCGGCTGGCAGCTGTCAAAGGCCCAGGGCTGCTGGGCCTCACTGAGGGCTTGGGGTCCAAGGGACACAGATCCTGAAGGCCAAGGTGGCTGTCTCCTTCCACGTCTTGCTACCATGCAGCCCAGGCTTGTCGGTGAGGTTGCCTCAGGAATAAGCAGTGCCTGCTGCTGGGTTAATTACTCTTAATTAGGATGCATCCCTTGCCGGAGGGAGAGTGAGAGAGACATCTAGTGCCTCCTGCCTCTGCAGGATCTCCAGAGAGCAGGAGGGCTCTCTCCTTGGCTGAGAGAGAATCCCCGCTGTCAGCTCACGTGGGAGAACAGGAGAGGAGGGCACAAGGGTGGCGTGAACCTGGCAGCATCCAGTGCGAGGACCACGTTGTTCAGGCTGCGGGCGTGCAGGAGGGCCGCCATGCTCGGCCTGTGTCAGTATCAGGTCCCGAGATTTACAAATGCCCATGTGTGTGCCCGTGTACACCCCCCCCCTTGCACAAGGGAGCCCTTCCATGTGGGGATCATGCCCTGCCTGTCACAGCGCGGAGCTGAGAGTGACGTGTGTCCTGAGCACGAAGTAGGCGCCACTGTCATTATCTTGTGCTGAAAAGCTGGGAGGAAGCTAATTCCGGGCACTTTGTGGCACAAGGACAACAGCGCAGAGACAATACCGCCTGTCCTCTTGAAGACACATACATCAGTGTTGGCGGGAAGGTGTTTAGCTCCGTTGCGGGGTCAGCATGGGGGCTGCTGGTGGGCCCACAAGGACACGAGGAAGGAAATTGTTGATTTCATAGGTGCCAGGAGCGATATCTTCACACTGAGCTGACCGTCCGTACTGACCGTCCGTACTGGCTGGGGTAGTTGTGGTCATGTGGCTGTTGAAGACCATCACGTGCCCCAGCAGAGATGCTTCCCTTCTGCTCTGTCCTCCCCACCGCTTTCCAGGCACTGGGGGCTCCCCCAGAAGCTCTGACTGTGTCTGCACTAGACCCCAGAGACCCGGCCTGGGTCGTCTTCGCCCTGTCTGCGGGCTGGGCTGGGGCCACCATGACTTCCCCAGCCTTCCATGTACAGACCTGGAGCGGAGACTCATGGACCAGGGCACCTTCTGCGGTCCTGGGGCTCAGTGCCAAGGTTGCTGACTTCAGGCGGGTCCCCAGCTCCTGTGCAGGAAAGGGTTCATCCCTGCACCAGTGGCAGCCGCACACGAGCCACGCCATCCTGCCCAGTTCCAGAAGACGACTCCCTAGACTCTTGATGGGATTAAGAGAATTTTTTTCCTCCAGATAGAGAATAAGATGAAATTAGAAATAATTCAGAAGGTCAAATCATTCTTTGAGGTCAAAGTAGCTAATATAAAAATGCTCAGGGCGTCTCTAATTTATCAACGAATCGGCAGTTACAGATAGAAGCGCCCTGCAGGCTCCCCCCTGGGTGACAACAGAGGCCATGGGACAGACTCATCTGTGGTGCATTCGCTCTTGGCTCTGGAGTCTTCCAAGCACTGGGTGTGCAAAAAATCCTCGTGTCTGCAGACGGGGTGTTTAGCAGACACAGAAGGGCTGCGGAGGCAGATGCTGGGTCCAGTGGGCGGTAACAGCGCTTTCTGCAGCGGGCACGTCTGAAGGGCATCTGTAGTTGGCTGTTGTTGGCTGTTCATCGTCGCTTGTCATGGGCATCCTGTGAGCAGCATGTTCAAGGGGAGACTTTGAAATGAGAAGACAGCCATATGGACTCCATAGTGAATAAGACGCTCAGAGTCCTAGGAGCAGGTTTTCTTCCATGTCTCAGACATACTTCCTTCTGGGAAGAGTCTTAGCCCATGAGCAGAACCAGGGCAGAGCGTCTGGTAAACTGGATCTGTTGGCTGCATTTAGAAGGCAGCCTTACGTGCACCAAAAATCCATCTTCCTTCCTAGTAAAATGTAACTTTCTGTGCATTGTTCAGTGTGGGGAATTATCACACATCAAAAATGCAGAGTGTCTTTTTCAAGTGCCGTGACAGAGCGGGAGTTGCTGATTGTTCATTGTGTGGCTTGGGTCCACTCTCTGATCTGTGAAACGGAGACCATCACTGACCACAGGCTCGTTGGCGGGAGTGCCTGGCATGGGGGTGGCACTGGGCCGATGGCCCCTTTCACCGCAGACGGTCAAGAGTAGGGGCAGAGCCTGGGGACATGTGTCCCATGGGCATCCAGGCGCTGCGCATGTGGCTCGTGTCCTTGGCGTTGCTGAGACCCCGTCGGGTGGGGCAGCCGGCACACAGACGCCCACTCGTTTGGAGATCAGCAAGGCTGGTGGGGGCCATGAGCCTTTGACCTGTCATCCCCTGTGGGTTCTGTCTGAGCCATGGTTCAGCAACGCCTCAGCCCTGCACAGGGACCATCAGCACTTCTGCAGCCTCGTAACTCTCAGGACTCCTTAGTCGAGGGGAATTCTGAGGTGGGAATGCCAAGGCCTCTGAGCATGGTGTCTGCTCATGAGCGAGCTTCCAGCAGGATGTGTGGTCTCTGAGGCGCAAGTTTTCCCTTTTCTTCCTTGTTCTCTCCCCAGTGGGGCTGTTTTCATTATCACGTATTATTGGCAATATTTTGCCCAAGTGCCCATTTGCTTCCCCAGAACCACTGTGCAAGGACGATGCTTTCCCTCCACACCTCTGATCAGCTTTTGTCCCCTCGCTGGGCTTGGGGAGAAGCTCTCTGGCTCAGACTCCACCTTCCTGAGCGTGGACCAGAGCTGTGCGTCCACCTGTGGGATAACCCGTCCGCTCTTCTTCCTTTTTTTTTTTAAAGATTTTATTTATTTATGTGACAGAGAGACAGCCAGTGAGAGAGGGAACACAGCAGGGGAGTGGGAGAGGAAGAAGCAGGCTCCCAGCGGAGGAGCCTGATGTGGGACTCGATCCCGGAATGCCGGGACCACGCCCTGAGCCGAAGGCGGACGCTAGACGACTGCGCTACCCAGGCGCACCCGCTCTTCTTCCTTAAACGAGACACGTGGTGGGGTGAACTCTGAACGCTGCAGGGCTAATCTGAGTTTTCTGAAGAGGGCCGTAAAACCCAACCTGGTTTTTGTTGCCTTTTTATTGCCATGTTTCAAAGAAACAGCCCTCATATCAGGACTTCCTTTGCACTTGTATGAAAGGGCAGAGGTTACACCTGTGCTCACAGCCACAAGATTCACAAAAGCTGAGCGTGGGAGCAGCCGGTGTTGACCAGTGGAAGCATGGATGGACTTGAGGCATATCCACACTCAGTGGAGAAGTATTCAGCCCTGAAAAGGAAGAAAATCCTGACACCTGCCACACTGTGCCTGAGCCTCGAGGACACGGTGCCAAGGGAAATGAGCCAGACGAAGGACAGATGCTGTGTGGTCCCTGGAGCAGGTGCACCCACAGAGACAGAGTGTGGATGGCGGGCTCCAGGGCAGGGGTGGGTGTTCAATGGGGACAGAGTGTCGGTTTTGCAAGATGGGAAGAGTGGTGGGGATGGTGGTGCTGGCGGTGTCTCAAACAGTGTGAACGTGAGTCAGCTGAGCACTGACACGTGGTTCTGATGCTAGGTTTTCTGTCCTGTGTGTGTTACTACAATAAGAGAGTGAAAAATGGATATATGTAGCTGCCATGGGCACTGTACAGGGTCAGGATCTCGGGGAGGAAGAAGGGATTGAGTTTTCGGGAAGTTCTTTGCTGAAATATTCCATCTAATCATCATATATGTCTGGAGACTTTCCCTGGGATGGTCCCCAAACTCTAGGACATGGGGAAGATTTCTGACTTTTTGCTAGTCTATGGGGAAACAGGAAGAAGAAAATAGTGAGTTTTCCCAAAAGTTATGTGTTTTTAATATTTTTAAAAAGTCATTTGCGTCATCTCCCACTTGTTTGGTATGACAGGGATTTTTGTGATTGGTGATGACAGCATAAGGTGATTGTGTGCGTGTTTGTGTGTGTGTGTGTGTGTGTGTGTCCATCCATCAGTGGTGCTCATTTGATGCGGGAGGGCGCTGACAGCTGTGTTGTCCTGCAAATTAGGGGAACACAGTGACAAGTCAGACATTGGTAGGCAACTGCTTTCAATGTTCAGGGAAGACTTTCAGCCGAATTTCCCTTTCAGTGAGGTTCCACATTCATGGGAGCATCCTCGTGGACCTGACTCTGTGGCCATGAGGGGAGCTGGGAGCTGGCGCACAGGTGGCAGAGTTGGTCCTACTGAGTCCGAGGGCTGAGAAGGTCATCCATTTGAGCAGAGTCATTCCACTGCCAGTTTGAGGCAAGTTCTGGAACACAGTCCTGGTGCATGCATCTGAGCGCCACAGGGCCGGCCCCTTCTGGAAGCGGAGCCCCTTGAATGAGGCTCCGTGCCTGCCCACACCTGTCTGTCCTTCGTGCCTCACAGATCCCAGCATCTACGTGCGGCAGGTGCTCGGGATGCAGAGGTGACCGAGGTGTGGGAAATAAGCATAAAGAAAACATGGAAGGATTTGGCTCAGTGTCTACCCAGGTGCCCATGCGCTCCCCCTGAGCAGTCACGGCGAGCATTTCCCTCCATTTTCTGGAGAAGGAAGGGCACGGATCCTGGGGCCAGGCTGCCTGGGTTCAAATCCTGCTATCGGTTCCTCACCGTGCGACCTTGAGCAAGTTTCTTCACCTCGGGGTGGCTCTGATTTTCTGTCTGATAATTGGGGTGATAATAGTAACAACCTGTGTTTGACAGAGTGTATAACCCCGAGTGATGGTGTCAGGAGGTGGGGGCTGGGCAGGAAATGACATCACAGGAGTGCAGCAGCCCCCATGATGGGATCAGTGTCCTTGGAGGAGAGACCCCCACAGAACCCCAGCCCCTCCTCCACGTGAGGACACAACCCGAGTCTGCCACCCGGACAGCGGTGTGACCGCAGCCACGCAGGCACCTCATCTCGCACCTCCAGCCCCGAGAACCATGAGAAACACAGTTCTCTAGGTTCTGGTCCATGGTGTTCTGTAACAGAGTCCCAATGGACGAAGATACTACCTTACAGGGCTGTTCCGGGGACAAAATGGGCATGTGTCTGTAGATAGCACCTCACACTGTACATGCTCTGGATAATGTGGTTAAATGGTACAAATGCGAGGGAATTCGTAGGAGTCCTTCTTCAGTGCAGTGGTGAAATCCAAATAATTGAGAAAATGGAGTTGCCCCGATGAGGTGTATGTGTGGCCTGACTGTGAGCACAGACCTCTGGCCATGTGTAGTCGGAACCGGAGCTCTTTGTACAGGAATTCAAACCAGTGGTCAGCCTGGTGCTTAAGGTCTTAAACGACAAATTAAAAACATAGGCCCTTACAGTTCTGTGTAGAAAGACCTGATGTGGGTTCTTTCTGGTCGTAGCCCCATCATGTGCATGGGCTGTGCTGGGTGTGCTCAGTGTGAGGTGCGGGGTCTCACGTCCCCAGAGGGTCACTCGTGGGCACTGTGCCAGGGAGCCATGGTGTGGCTCAGTCTTCGGCATCCCCAGACAGGCAGGTGGCAGGTCTCTGGAGCTCTTGGGAGCGCTGGAGGCACCAGTGCTGGTGAGGTTTTGTGGTGTCAAAGAGCACAGCCTCCAGTGGGTGTCTGTTGCTCAGTGGAAACAACACACACCCATTAATGGACTCCAGCCTCGGCCTTAAGAGAGATGAGGAAGACATCTGGGCTATCTCAGTCCGTCAGTGCAGGGCCCTGTTTGCTGCGGTCCCCACGCCAGCACAGCGGGTGGCAGCACCCCGGGCGTGCACACAGAGCGTGCGACATGTGGCTCGCCGGGTTCGGTGGAAACACCACGGGCTTGCACACTGAGCGTGCCACTGTTTTGTGGGATGATTACTCCTCACCATCACGCAGCCTCATGCACACGACCCACCAGCTCTCTTGGTTCTGTGAGTTGATGGTCATCCTAATGAGGCAAACTTGGAGTCAGAAAGCCTGGGTTTGAATTACATTCTAACCATCTGGGGGCTGTGCCGTCATAGAGGAGGCTCTGGACATTTCCATATTCCTTTCATCTGCGGTGAGAATGGGGCAGATAATGTATTTGAAAATATCCAATAAATATCTGGGATGCGGTAGGAACTGAATAAAAATTAGTTGAATCTAAACACAACTGATGGGAAGACACAGAAACCAAAGCAAACCCTATCAGCAGCCAATAGCTTTTGGCTTAACATGCAGAAGGGAGATGCCAGGATTTCTTTTGCCGAAGGGAAGCTGAAAGATAAACCTGCTGTGTGGTCCTCGAATAGACCCAGAGCTTCTCCGCAGGATCGAAAAGGTTTCATGGGGTTTTGAAAATCCAGCACACCCATTTTACCTTCTTGATGCCCATCATCAGGAAGAGATTTGAGAAGACCCGACATCATCTCTCTGACCTGTCCTCTTGAAGGAGGCCCATGAGCAAAGCGTGGCACCACCGTGGTGCTGCGGGAACATTCCTGAGTCTCGAGCAGATTCGCGAAACGGCCTGCGGCATGGACTACCTCTGTTGAAGATGTCCTCTTGCACGGTCTGCTCTCCACTGAGAGCTCCGAAGTTCAAGGTTGGAAACATGTAGTAAAACACGGATTATCAGGTGTCAGACCCAGAGAGCATAAAGGTGGGCACAGAGGCGGAAGGCGGCAGGAACTCACAGTAAAGTCAAGAGCTGAGCTGGTCGGAGTGAAATCAGAAACTGAAGTTCTGGACGGAGGCCGTGTAGGATGGGCTTGGGCTCAGGTGGCTTGTGATCGGTCCTGGTGAGGTTGCCAGAGTGAAGGCAGGGCAGTCCAAGCAGGAGCGGGGTGGGCCGTGCCTGACACGCTTGCAGGCAGAGCACCTGCAGGACGGCAGGTGCCCCCAGTGGTGACCTGAGCCTCGCAGCACCCATTCAGCTCACACCCTCCCAGGTCCCCCCGTGGGCAGCATCTGCTCTGTTTGATTTTCAGGTTCTTTAGAAGAGCAGACATAAATATCAGTCATGCACACATGGGGACAAACATTTTAAAATCAAGGTTAATGAGTGCATACCCTTTTCCAGATGGAATAGAGCCGATGAAATTATAAAGCAAATTCCCTAATCTTGATATATGTTGAAAAGGCTTATGGTTAATTTGATCTTCTGTGGTTTTGACCTCCGTGCTCTCAGCCCTCAGCACTAAGGTTCAGCTGAACGAGGAGGGGGCTTGGTGTGCGGTCCCCAACCACAGTTTGGTGGGCTTTGCACTTGCCCCGAGATGCATTCCTGACACACATGTGAGGAGGGTGGATTCTGAGGAGAGGCTCCACATGCGTGGACTGGCTCCTGGACTGGGAGCCTTGTGGGCCTGGGTCCCTGGGTGGTCTTGGGCGGGGTACGTGCAGGCCTCGGGAGCTGCTTTATTCACCTCTGTTCAGGCTCTTCCACGGCTGTCTGGGGGCAGTGAGGGGAACCCTGCTGGCCTACAGTGCTCGTTCAGCTGCCAAAAAAACCAAAATTCATTTCAGGGCAAAACTCCTGCCTGGGACAAATGGCTTCATTAGAATCCAAAAGCAGTGTCAGGAAAACACTACACTGTGCAGATGTAAGTGAACACTGCCAGTGTTTCCTGCTCCTTACTCGGTAGGATGGGACTCTGAGCCCAAAACAGGTCCCCAGGGACCACAAAGGAGCAACTCCGTGGGCCTGTGGTCACTCATCCTGGGCATCCTTCAAAGCAGCTACACTGTGCTCGGGGACTGTCGGAATTTGAGGGGTATGTGCCCGGCCTGGGGGTCGAGACCCTTTCTTTTTTTTTTTTTTAAAGATTTTATTTATTTATTTGACAGAGATAGAGACAGCCAGCGAGAGAGGGAACACAAGCAGGGGGAGTGGGAGAGGAAGAAGCAGGCTCATAGCAGAGGAGCCTGATGTGGGGCTCCATCCCATAACGCCGGGATCACGCCCTGAGCCGAAGGCAGATGCTTAACCGCTGTGCCACCCAGGTGCCCCGAGACCCTTTCTGAACCTGAACTAGATGAAGTGTTGGGAACCAGTCCTTGGGGGAGTGCAGCATGTTGTTGCTCCTGTAATAACCAGATCTTCCAGAATCGTTCATTTCCTTCAAATGACACCGACGTCCCCAGTGAGTTTTATCTTGTGACTTGCATTTATAGACTTACATTACATAAGTTGTTTGAGTGTTAAATAGTCATTGATGTGAGCATAAATACGGAGAGCCATGAGTAACCCTGTAAGAACCAACAGGCAACTGTAACTAAGAGACAGTTCCGCTATGAGCCTGCTTCTTCCTTTCCCACTCCCCCTGCTTGTTTTCCCTCTCTCACTGGCTATCTCTATCTCTGTCGAATAAATAAAATCTTTAAAAAAAAAAGAGAGAGAGAGACAGCGTCAGCAGCATACGGTCAGCTGTTTCCTGGATACTGTGTGATTGATCCCATTAAGAAATGTGTGTGATTCTTTCCATGTCAGTACTGGTTGGCAAATTAAAAATAGGTTTGGTCTACGGTATTTTGTGCCTAGATAGCATGAGTGGCACGTCCTTCCTGCAGAGAGACCTTTCCATTTGCAGAATAGGACTGAGCCTCTGGGTTTCCAATCTATTGTAGACACAGTTTTACTTGAAGCCACAGTTGCTGAAATCACGGAAGGTTCTTCATTCATCTGTGAACTATTTTAATAGTACGAGTGTTTCCCTGGCAAAGATCTTCACTCATCCCCCGTGCGTGTCTGGGGTGGTGCTTGCTGCCCGGCGTGCTGAGTATGTGCTGGTTTAATTCTGTGATGTTGAGGACGTTTCTGAGCTTCTGTACTCATCAGTTCTTAAATCAACAGTAAACCTTTGCTCACCAAGGCCCCACTCTGCTCTTTGTCTTCCAGCACATCAGGTGGGAAGGGCTAGGGGCTGGGGACATGCAGGGGCCTGATGTCCCCAGACTGTGGTGTTGGGCTTGGTTGGCACACGGCTCCGCCGTCACAGTGATCTATGGTTTCCTGTGAGTGCCTGAGGTGTGAGCGACTCCGCTCCAAACTCCGTGTCCCCAGGCTCGGCTGGCCTCTCCCCCTCCTCACAGAGGCTCTGCCTTGAGGTTGAAAGGCAGCCTCCCGTGTCAGCACAGTCCGCAGGAGCCCTGGTGGACCTGCGTCTACTTCAGAGGGCGCTTGGCTCCGAGATTTCAACAAATACTGAAAGCTAGGACTCCATGCTGGGACAGGTTAGTACTACTCCTGGTCCAACACGCCCAGCTTCGCCAGGAAAGCTTCGCTCTCCTCTCCCTGGGGTTTGGAATATCCATTTGGGAAGGGCTCCGTGTGAAATCGTGAAGATGAGAAGGCGAGGCTCGATATTCTAAGAGCCGCGGTGTGCAGTGAGGCTGCTCTAAAGGCCTGTGTCGAGTTAGATCTGACAACCACAGGAGCATGCCGGCCGAATCTCAGCAGGGTAGGAAATTCAGAACATCCTCGCAAGTCAGAGACTCCGTTGCCAGCTTGGACACAGTCGGCACCATACACATGCCGGTGCCCAGGGAGGGCTGGGGATGGGGCCCCCACTCCCTCTGCCAGGGGGCGAGCTTGGCCACCCTCCGTGGGGCATGGAGCTGTCTGCGGTGGCACTTGTCAGGTCAGTCTGCCCAAACCTGGGGCAGTCTGGCAGGGACACGGGAAGTACAGAGCACACACGTTGGCCAGTTTCCCTTCTTGGCAGCCGCCATGCCTCTGGCCAAGGAGAACATGATATGCCTCCCTTCAGAATCTGTTAATGCCCATCCTGTGTTGGTGGATTGCCCAGATTTGTGTTACAAACAGGCATGACCTCCTGGGGGTGGAATGCTGCTTTTTCAACATGACACCAGCCACAGGGCCAGAGGCTGACCCCCTGGTCAGCTCTGGGTCGGATACGCTGTGGCCCGAGTCCCACCGTCTGCCGCACTGCTGCTGGTCCCTCGTGTACAGAGCTGCTGGGGTCGCGGCCCTCTGTCCTGGACTTCCAGGTCACAGAGGGAAGGAGGCAGTGAGATGGCTGACAAGCCCACTTCATCCCTTCCATCCCGTAAGAGCACTGAGTGTTAGTGAAACGCGCAGCTTTTCCTATTAACCAGGCCCATGTGACTGTGTTTGGGGTGGAGGAGAATTACTCACATCACAGCTGGATTAGCCTCCCTGGGTATTCTGAAACCCACCTCTGTGCCCTTTTCATGTGCATGTCTGCAGACTTGCACTTCTCCAGAGAGGGAAGGAATTCTGATGACAAGTACAGACTCTGGTCTCTTCTCCCATGTTGGGAATCTGTGGTCAGGGCAACAAAAACCTGGGGTGACGGGCGATGTGTTGGATTCCAGATGGCTTCCTCGAGTGGATTGGTGCTCACCAGCGGGTTGTTTGAATGATAACCAAGATGGCACGTGGGGAATGTGTGGCTACGGCCATGCCTGACAGGGATGGGTCATATAGAAAGATCATGCCCAGGCTGTGCCTGCCAAAAAAGAAAAGTAGATGAATGTCCCTGAACCACATCAAATGCCCCAGGGTGCCATGTCCTTGACACATGGTGTCACGTGTGTCCCCGGGCTCCTCCAATTTGATTCAGAGCCTGACAGATCTTTGCAATCAAATGTGAGGAAATGACTGGTCAGGGGAAATAGAGAAATTCTGTTTTCAAGATTGAATTAAACTTAGAAAGAAAGTTTCTCAAGAACAGGGCCCTGAGGCATTTGATGTGGTTCAGGGACAGAGTGTTACCAGGAGAGACACATATGGGGTGGGGCCCCCGATTCCAGGTGGATTTGAATCTTTTCTCTGCAAACTGGCCAACAGGAAAAAGGTATTGACTTGGAGTCTCTGAATGAGTGCTTTTGATGGTTTTATGAACTGTAGACCGAAAGGCATCCTCATTCATCTACTTTTACAGCAATTCAATGAAAAGTGTCTTTTGTATTGCAGAGTATAAAGAAAAAATGAGCAGACAGTGCTTCCCGTTACTGTAAATCTTCTGGGTGCTTCCTGTATGTTTGATTTCAGTCCCTGTGGGGTGGGGGACAGCGTTTGAATTTACTGAAGAGACACCTGGGACTTAATAGTAAAGTGTCCTCCGGCCAGAGCAGGAATGGGGCTTGGCGGGCAGAGCCTGGGCACGCGCTCCAGCTGTCTTCCCAGAGGCGGACCAGGCGGTGCCCGTGATCTTCGGCGACTCAGAGGCAAAATCTTACGGAGACATGTGTTTGGACTGAGACCTGGAAGAATGATCATCACAAACTTGAGTGAGAGCCTTTCAAATAATTTGTAAATGACCTTTCATTTGTTCCCTAGAGAAAAAAAATAGAAACAGTTCTGTATTTGTTCTCTTTCCCTCCTGTGCCCCTCTCTGTCTCTCTCTCTCTGTGTCTCTGTCTCTGTCTCCCCTTTTGGAATACAAACTAAAATGTGTTTTCCTTCGATCCTTTGTCAGTGTGTTAACATTCACTAATAACAATGTTAAACATTAACATCACCTTTTCCTCTCTCACTTGTGTAGAATTATTTTTTTTCCTTTATTTATTTATTTATTTGAGAGGGAGATGGGGCATAAGCAGGGGCCAGGGAGAGGGAGAAGCAGACCCCCTGCTGAGCAGAGGACCTGGTGCGGGCCTCGATCCCAGGACCCTGGAATCATGAACTGAGCTGAAGGCAGACGCTTAACTGACTGAGCCACCCAGGTGCCCCTAAAATTATTTTTTATAGGAAACTTCCTTCCTCCAAAACAAAGAACATACAAGGAGAAACTATACATTCCCGAGTTGCTCCTTAGAGCGAGGAAAGGTGCTGTTTCTCTTGTCTTGGTTAGTTTGTGTGTTTTTGGAGCGAGGGACCATGACCACTAATAGAATTGGTGCTAATTTCTCTGGCTGGTTAATAACCGGGAACGGGGTCTCCAGGCCTCACCGTTGGGGGTCTACGTGTCAATACGTAGAAGTGCACATGTCAGTGACCGTTCTCAGGACTCACGCTGTAGCTCATCTGTCCCCATGACACCCGAGTATGCAGGGCTCAAGGCAGCCATGCAAGGGAGACCCCTAGGTGTCTGTCCCCCGTCCCCATACAGGTCTTTGAAAGGTTGGCCTATAATGTAAGCCACACTTCTTCAGCAGTTATGAATACATTTTCCCATTTTTCATTGATCATCGTTATGTAGTTGCGCCTTGGATCCTCTGACCCTTTCATCTTTCTGTGTCACTCACCTGACATTTCAGCTCCTCTGTGCTGGGACCACAAGTGAGTCAATGAGCTTCACCCTAGTTTGAAACGTGCTGTCCATCTCGTGGGTTCTGCCCCTCATGACGTCCTCTTCAGGCACGTTGTGTCACTTGTGACGTGGGGGTGGCCCCCAGGAAGGGTGAGCAGGAGCCCCAGTTTGCAGACCGGCTGCCGGCAATGGCTGCTGTGTGCTTGTGCTCCGGCTCGCCTGTGAAGGGACCATTTCTTATCCCTGTTCTTATCAGCGATCCCGGCTTCCGGACTAGGTTCCTGTTTCTCAAACCCCACGGTGCCTGAGTTCCTTACCGGCTGCCCTCTGGCACGTGGGCTCCACTCTGCCAGGGTGGGCGGGGGTGTCTCCGTAGTACTACCTGGCGCCTGGGCTGAGACCCAAGCGTGCTGCTTTATCGCCTCCCCCGAGCATCGGCCATTGCCACCCCCATGGTTCGCCAGATCCCCCTAAAGATCTATGAATGTGCTTGTCCACTTGGGGTTGCAAGGCTCCAGGTCCTATGGTAAGATCTTTGGAATTGAAATTCCACTGCATCCCCAATGAATACTCAGCTCTTGATCAGACATTTTCTCATGGAAAAATGCGTTTCTTCCATTACCTGAAGTGGATTTCCTATAATAGAATTACACCGTTTTCCAACCAATCATAGGCACTCCACACACCACAGCCAACTCAGTAATAAATGGCCCTGGATTGTTTTTGAATTCAGTGAAACCACTTGTTCCCAATCATATGCAAACGAAGCCAACTGAGCTCTTGGAAAATAGGGGCCATCTCTTGCTCTCTGGTCTCATTCAAGTCTAGTATGAAAACAAGATGCATTATATTTTTATGTCTTATCAGATAAAGATCATGAAGAGTGGCTATTTTATTAGGTGTGAACTTTGATTTATTTGAATATTTTAGACTTGCAAGGTATCACCTTTTTGCCTCGTCTGTCACTTCCCAAAGCAGCCAGTTTTGGTAACTCTGCAGAGCAGTGGCGGTGGGAGCACAGCCTGGATGGATGGACAGGCAGGGGTGGCATGGGTGAGACAGGGTGCAGGCACGGTGTGGGTGCTGGGCTTCCCGCCTCCCACCGCACCCTTCTCCAGATACTGCACTCACTCCACAGACACTTCCAGCTCTACAAGTCTGGGTTTTATTTTCTGCATCTTAGGATAAACAAGAAAACAAGAAAATTGTTGTGCTGATATTTGATACGAGTTGGTGAATTCTTGGCCCAAGTGGTGCCGTGGATTCCACATTTCGGGCGGACGAATGGCCCACTTGGACGTGTGCAGCTATGGTAGCGCTCTGAATTTTCACCACGTGATTCTCTCAGTCTCAGAAACATACTGATTTTTAAAATATGGAGTCTTGGAAGTTTCTCCATGTAGAGCGTCTATTTATGCTTGGCCTCGTGAGAAGATGGTGGCTTTCACGCACACGGGCAGGAGGAGTCGGGAGGCCCACCGTGTTGCTGTCCTGTTACTGATCTCACCTCCTGCTCAGGTCTGGACCTTGTCTGTGCAGTCATCACCTGTATCAGTAGCACTCTGCTCTTACACCTGGCACTAGATTATGAACCCAAAAGCAAAAGCAGCCCGTCCTGTCCTTCCATGTACGTGTTCATGGGTGTCCTGGAGATTCAGGACTGAGCGTTTTCAACCCAGCTCCCCTGTCGACATCCTCATTCATCCATTCATTCTCTTGACAGATGTGTGCGGAGGCTCTATTCCATGTTGCTGAAGTGCATGGTCCCTGGGCAGGTGGAATTACCCAGTGTCCATCAGCCCTGAGCCTGTGTTGGGGCTCATGTCCAATTTGGCCATAAACTCTCTCAAGCACCTGTGTGTTGTGAGCACCTGGTGGGACCACAGCTTTGTGCAGAGCCAGCTCCCACTTTCTGTCATGGCGCTCCAGAGACAGTGGAGGAGCTAGTCATCATCAGTAATCCCACTGATGGACGTCTGCATTCTGTTAACAAGCAGGATGGGTGTCCTTAGGGGAGGTGTAGGATTCTGCGTGTCACAGGAAGCAAAGCCTCGCCTGCACAGGGAGGACAGGAGCTTGGCTGAGAGCTTCTGGAAGCCCCAGGAAGGCGGCGGGCGGGGGGATGGGCACATGTTCCTGCACAGCTGGTCTGCGGAGGTCCTGGCACGGGGAGGACAGTGAGTGTGAGGGAACGGAGAGGCTGGTGATGTGGGGCAGACATGATGAGAAGTGAGGGGCTAGCTAGGCAGACAATGCTGTCTATGACAGCGGGGGACACCCAGGCGGGAAGCAGGGAGTGGGGTGCATGAGGGGTAAACAGAGGGACAGACACAGGGAGGGGCAGGGCGCTCTCCTAGTGTTGGGGTGCCGAGGGGAAGGGTGGGTCAGAGGAGGAGGAGAGTGGAAGGGCAGGCTGCAGTCAGAGGGGGTCCCTGTGGCTGGGGGACAGACCTTACCTCACCCTGCAGACAGTGAGGCGCTCAGAGGGCTTTAAGCCAGAGCACCTTTGGAAAGAGGGTACCATGTCTCTGGGACTGGGGCCATGAAGGGCATGAGAGCTCCGGAGGTGAGAGCATCTGGAAAGCAGAGCCCCCAGCCTGGGGACAGGCTGTGTGTCTTTCCTGGATCTGAGTCCCTGCTCGGCTGGGGCCGTGCCCTTTCCCTTGGACCCCCTGGCTCTTAGCTGCCCTCTAGGGGCTGGGTGACATCCCAAGGGTCCCACAGTGTCCTGGGAGGTGGGGTGGACCCAGCTCTCTCCCTGACATCCTGGATGAGTGGTTGGTGGGATGCCCCAGATGGAAGTCACTATGGGTGTCAGAGCCAGAAAGGAGCCTGGTCTCAGTGGTCCCCACATGTGACTGTCTTTCTCATGGCTGTGTGAGCATCTGCGGGGTTTTTGTGGAGACACAGCTCCCTGCTCTGTGGTGAGCCTGTCTGGGGCTGGGTCCTGGCCACTCTGCCCCTAGCGGCTGCCCCCACTGTGCTGTCCAGCCGCCTGTGACAGATACAGGACAAAGGTGAGGGCGCCCTGTGACCCTTTTGTTTCCCTTCCCTGTGTAGGAACCCCAGCAGTCGGTGGGGGGTGGTTATGAGGACATGAGGTTGGAATCGTGCCGGTTTATTGTGAAAACCTGGAAACACAGCTTCTAGAAAAGTGTGGAAGCTCATGCAGACCTGCTGCAAAGAGCGTAGCTCAGGAGCTGTGTGTGCACGAGACACTAGATGCATACAGCCATTTCAGCCGAGGTGGTGGGCTGATTGTTCGAGGCTCCCTACAGAGTCAAAGCTGAGAGTCAAAAGATGTGAATTCTTTTTTTGACTCTTTCAATGATGAATAAACCATACAACATATTTTAACATACCCTTTTTTTTATGTTCAGTTAGCCATTAGTTTTTGATGTAGTGTTCAGTGATTCATTAGTTGAGTGTAACAACCGTTGCTCATCACAACATGTGCTCTCCTTAATACCCATCACCTGGTCACCCCATGTCGCCATTCTCCTTCCCTCTTTAACCCTCAGTTTGTTTCCTGGAGTCCAGAGTCTCTCATGGTTTGTCTCCTTCTCTGATTTCTCCCATTCAGTTTTCCCTCCCTTCCCCTGTGGTCCTTCATGCTATTCCTTATGTACCACATATGAGTGAGACCATATGATAATTGTCTTTCTCTGCTTGACTCACTTCACTTAGCATAATCCCCTCCAGTTCCATCCACGTCAATGCAAATGGTGGGTATTCATCCTTTCTGATGGCTGAGTAATATTCCATTGTATATATGGACCACATCTTTATCCATTCATCTGTTGAAGGACATCTTGGCTTCTTCCACAGTTTGGCTATTGTGGACATTGCTGCTATGAACATTGGGATGCATGTGCCCCTTCTTTTCACTACATCTGTATCTCTGGGGTAAATACCTATTAGTGCATTTGTCCTAAGGTAGCTCTATTTTTAACGTCTTGAGGAACCTCCATACTGTTTTCCAGAGTGGCTGTACGAGCTTATGTTCCCACCAACAATGTAAGAGGGTATTCCTTTCTCCACATCCTTGCCGGCATCTGTCGTTTCCTGACTTGTAAATTTTTGCCATTCTAATTGGTGTAAGGTGGTATCTGCTTGTGGTTTTGATTTGTATTTCCCTGATGGCTAGTGATGTTGAGCATTTTTTCATGTGTCTGTTAGCCATTTGTATGTCTTCCCTGATGGCTAGTGATGTTGAGCATTTTTTCATGTGTCTGTTAGCCATTTGTATGTCTTCTTTGGAGAAGTTTTTTTTAGTTTTGAGTTTGAGAAGTTCTTTATAGATCTTGGATATCAGGCCTTTATCTGTAATGTTATTTGCAAATATCTTCTCCCATTCTGTGGGTTGCCTCTTAGTTTCTTTGATTGTTTCCTTGGCTGTGCAGAAGCTTTTTATCTTGATAAAGTCCTTAAAGTTAATTTTCGCTTTTGTTTCCTTTGCCTTTGGAGACATGTCATGAAAGAAGTTGCTGTGGCCAATGTCGAAGAGGTTACTGCCAATGTTCTCCTCTAGGATTTTGATGGATTCCTGTCTCACATCAAGGTCTTTCATCCATTTTGAGGTTATCTTTGTGTATGGTGTAAGTGAATAGTCCAGTTTCATTCTTCTGTATATAGTTGTCTAATTTTCCCAGCACCAGTTAGTGAAGAGACTGTCTTTTTTCCATTGGATATTTTTTCCCGATTTGTCAAAGATTAGTTGACCATAGAGTTGAGGGTCCATTTCTGGAGTCTCTATTCTGTTCCATTGGTCTATGTGTCTTTTTTGTGCCAGTACCATGCGGTCTTGGTGATCACAGCTTTGTAATGTAGCTTGAAGTCAGGCAACATGATGCTCCCCAGCTTTGTTTTTCTTTTTCAACATTTCCTTGGTGATTCGGGGTCTTTTCTGGTTCCATACAAATTTTAGGATTGTTTGTGCCAGCTCCTTGAAAAATGTCAATGGTATTTTAATAGGGATGGCGTTGAAAGTGTAGATTGCTCTGTGCACCGTAGACATTTTCACAATGTTTATTCTTCCAATCCATGAGCATGGAATGTTTTTCCATCTTTTTGTGTCTTCCTCCATTTCTTTCATAAGTGTTCTGTAGTTTCTAGAGTATAGATCCTTGACCTCTTTGGTTAGGGTTATTCCTAGGTTCTTATGGTTTTTGGTGCTATTGTAAATGGAATTGATTCCTTAATTTCTCTTTCATCAGCCTCATTGTTAGTGTATAGAAATGCAACTCATTTCTGTGCATTGATTTTGTATCCTGCCACATTACTGAATTGCTATATGAATTCCAGTAATTTGGAGGTGGAGTCTTTGGGGTTTTCCACATAAAGTATCATGTCATATTTTAACATACCCTTAGCTTTCTGTTTAATCAACCAGTTTTTTTATTTTGATATCTTTCCCTTTTTTAAAAAGGAGTGGCCAAAGTCTTAATGTTGAGCTGCTTGTGTTTTATACACTTAGGAGTTTGTGTCCTAGATCTTGGTACGCTAGAATTCTTGATTTTTGCCAGAGCCACAAATACTCAACATGCCCACATCGTCGTCTGATAAGGGCAGTGTTAAGAGCTCATTGTTTGAAAGAGTTGGGGGTCCAGCCCTTAGTAGTTTCTGGTCAGTCAGTGTTGGAAATAAGCCCTGAATTCAGGCTGCACTTGGACAGAAATACCGCAAATACCACACGATGGGCTGGGCTGTGTGCAGGGGAGCAAGGCTGACGCCCCCGTGTGCAGCCGAAATGCTTTGACAAGGGACACAGACATGTTTATAGAATCAGCAGATCTGAACAAATTCAGAAGTCCATCTACTGACCCGTCTTGTCTTGGTGTGTGGCTGTGAAAATTGGAGTCAAGCGTCTAGGACAGTCTTAGAAAGTAAAAGTGATTAAAAATTAAAGGCAATTTTATGCTTTTTTAGAACTCAGGAACCATCACTAACATTTGTGCCTATAATTCTGTGAAATTTCATGAAATACTGCAAGGAAACATCTGGTTAACATTATCACTGCCGAGGGTTACTTCCTTAGCGCCCCTGTCCTGCGGCGGCATGCGGGCATTGTCCGTGCTCCTGGGGGGATGCACACATGTGACGTTGATTTCATCTTCATTTTCCCAAATCCACTAAACATTTGTGTCTATAACTGGGAGCACTGTCAGATGTGGGTTTGGGCATGTTTTGGTGTGTTTTGTGTTTCCTGTGTGCGCGTGTATACTTTTTTACGTGACAACAGCAGTCCTGCCCATTTTCTAGGCGAGAAGCAACCTTTCTGATGGGCAGATACCTTCATCAGAGCAGTCTAGATTTATGGTCAGAAGTGCTGACTCTGAAGTCAATAGGTCATAAACTCCCAGACCCTCAGAAACCGCCCCCCCACTTGTAAAATGAGGTAAGAATATCCATCTTGCAGCATTGCTAATTATAACTGTAGCTAACCTGTCTTCCATGCTTCCCACGTGTGGAGCACGTCACGCGGATTCAGGGAGACTTACAGGGAGCAGTCCTGCACCCGGTGAAACCAATGAATTACCTACAATGAATATAGTCAACAAAGGTACCCATCTCTCCCTTGATTTAAAAAGAGTTATTTGTAGAAGTAGGTTCTCAAGTGATGGGAATTTAAACGTTCTACTTTGTTTCTATATGTATATGGCCATATTGTATTTACTTATTTTTAAATCATTCCTTATTCAAAAAATACTAAAGGACAGCGCAGAGATATGAGTTCACATTCAAAGGGAAACAGAGTTTAAGACATGAAAAGTGACCTCATAAGACAAAACGCTGTGCTGCGTTGAGATGAGCCAGGCGTCCAGATCTCTGTGTGAGCTGCCTGGAGGACGTGGGGAGTGGGGGTCAGTTCCATGATTCCCTGTGCCCTCAAAATAAAAACAGTGCCAGTATTCCCTGAAGAGCAGCCACCCCGGCCCTGAGACCAGGAGGGACCCTCCCCACCGGGTTTTCACTGGGAGCTGCACAGTCCTGCAGGGCCACACCCTATCAACATTGCCATAAGCATGGCAACCAGGTGCCTGGAATCTTCTCTGAGTTGGTGCCCCAGGATAGGGTGGGGACATCACTACAGTTGCCCTGGGGAGAGGACAGGGAGGGACAGCAGCACCGGACCCCGCGGAGCCTGGAGATGCACCTCCCCTGGCCATGGGGGAGTCCATGCAGACTCTTCGGAGGTGCGCCCTGTAGAGTGGTGCCATCAGGCACGCTTGGTGGGTTCTAAGTCTTGCTGCGCCCCGGGCCGCACTGGGACACGGCTTACTTGGAAATCCGGAAGACCTTTGCTCCACACTTTTACATGGACACTCAATTTTCCTGAAAAGGATGTACACTGATTTCCTTCATTCGGAGACGGTTTATGTATTTTTAATTAGGTAAGAAATACAAAATACATTCGTGTTGTAAAAAAATAAAAGCAATAATCCACTATTTGAAGGGAAAATTGGAATCTTTCAACTGCTTCCTGTGAATCTCAGAGGTCTCTTCAGCAGCCACTACTACTATGAGTAAGGTGTAGTGTGTGCGTTTGTGCACATGTGTGTGCATACATATGTGCGCGTATGTGTGCACATCTGTGCATACGTGTATGTGCATGTGCACACACATGTGTTCTTCTAGGAAAGTGAGTAGCTTTCACAGAATGACGTAATACTTGCTGGGGGTTTCTGGTAAGATATCCTTATGTTAAAGACATTTCTTCTGATTTCTAGTTTGTGAAGGGTTTTCAAGAATATGTTTGAGGGACGGCTGGACGGCTCAAGTTGGTTAAGCATCTGCCTTGGCTCAGGTCATGATCTCAGGGTCCTGGGATGGAGCCTGCTTCCCCCTCTGCCTCTGCCCCTCCTCCCTGCTCTGTATTCGCTTTCTCTCTCTCTCAAATAAATAAATAAAATCTTAGAAAAAAAAAAGAATGTGTTTGCATTTTATGCTTCTTGGGGGAGCATCTATTATAAGCATGTTTTATGCCCTTGATTTATCAATTATGCTGTTTGCTTTTTAATGCCATACCATTCATCTACTTCTGGGATATACCCTACTTGATTATGATGTTCTTTTAATAGCCTACTGGTTTTGATTGACGAATATTTTATGTAGAATGTTTGTATGTTTGTTCAGAAGCCAGATTGTTGTGGATTTGAGAGTATCAGTTGTATCTAAGCTTGGCCAACAATTAAAGAATATTGGTTGCATTTAACTGTCAACAAGGACTAAAACAAGAATAGAATGGCTCTTCTCAGAGGATGTGGGGAGGGTAGTGCAGCATCTCTTACAGTGAGTGACAGCTTTTGATTATATGTGTTTATTGCAACAAGCAATTTGCTTTAGAGTAGAAAGCTACTGTGGTATCTAAAAGAGATACATTGTAGAAATAGAAAGCAATGCTTTTGACAATTGAATTTTAAATTTCATAGATCTTCATATTCTTCTTGGTAGTTTTTATTGCAAAATCTCTCAGATAATCAGCAACTTTGTACCTGGTGCCCGATACTAGACTTCCCCACCAATATTGGAGCCGTTGGTGGATAGATGAAACCAACTGTACCATCAGGCTCCTATAATATTATAGTAAGTTACTTGGCATTCCTGATGGTTAAAAAAAGAGTAAAAGAGGGTTAATTGTCATCCAAACAATTCAGCACCTCCAGGTTTCAGCAATCAGTACTGAGTTTTTTGGGGTTTTTTTGAAAACGCATTTGTTTACGGTAACTTCTGTGTATATAGCTCTCTGTATAATACTGTGCTTAGAGGATTATTAAAAAATCCATCTTTCTGTAAAACCAGGAAGCTGAGCTAGGATGATCATAATGTTCTGTGTGTTATTGATGGGAGAAATCATCCTGAGAAATATGTGTTCATATATAAACAAAAAAATGTTTTATTTTTTCTTATAAAAGGGATTTAAGATGACACCTAATAGATATTCATTTTCTGGAAAAATTAAGTCTCAGCTTTATAAAAAATTTAAAAAAATGATTGTGACTGCCCTTCCCAAATTCTGAAGCTGATTTGGGATTAAGAAGGGCCTGGACCCAGTCATTTTGTTGACCCAGTCATGTGGTTTGTATGTTGTCTTATTCCAGCATCACAGATGTCAGAAATGCATATTAATATTAACCACACCATAGTGAACAAAGTACTTTAGAGTAATCCAGATAGGATTTTAAATCAAATGAAAGGAAAGAGCTCTGTTTGATTAAACTTTCATTATGATTTTTAGGACCAAAGAACCTCTGATAAAATTATCCTATAACTCTTCATTTTAATTTGATGGAGACCATCCATTGCTCCTCGTGCAGCCATGGAAAGAGCTCCTTCCCAGTGATCTTAGCGCCTTCACAAATGTAGCTCTCTTGAATTTGCTTTACCATTTTATTCCTGCTGTTGGTCTCAAAGGCATGTATGTGGTCTTGACACACAATGGAATATTACTCAGCCCTAAGAAAGAGGAAAATCCTGCCATTTGAGACGGCGTGGATGGACTTTGAGGGTCACACTATGTGAGATAGGTCAGAGAAAGATGAGATTGTATGACCTCACGTGTGGAATGTAAAGGCTGGATTCATAGAAGCAGAGCGTGGGCGGGGAATGGGGAGAGAGCGGGGAGGTGTTGGCCACAGGGTGTGGACTTCAGTAGAATGGGAATGAGATCTGGGGATGGAACGCACAGCTTGGGACTGGTCAACCATGTTGTTTAGCTGCACAATGCCAGGGGAGGAGACGTCCTGTGTAGCCCCCATGACAAAAAGATAACCCTGGAGGGTGATGGATGGGCTTGTTAACCTGACTGTGGTGATCATCTCATAGCATATATGCATAGTAAGTCATCTTGTACACTTTAAATATAAACAATTTTATTTTTCAAATATTCCTCAACGAATCTGGAAAGAAACCTGAGGGTAGGCACTTCTCAGAAAGGAGTGGGTTATTGTTTTGTTTTGTTTTGTGTTTGAATGAATAGATGTAAGTCATTATCTTCTGGGGGTACCTAAGCAAAACCGTTAGCTCTGAAGCCTATTGCAAGAATGAAAAGCAGCTACGGAACTCAGTTCCATGAGGAGAAAGGGAGCCTTGAACAATCTTATAAGCTGTGAATGTCTTGTTGTCCCAGGTGACCAGCCTTTCTGTGAGTCGATAGAGTTTAAAGTGGTTTCTATGAGCTATGTAGAGATAATCACTTGCAAGTTCCTAACCTTGGATTATGGAGGGGGATTTTGTTTCCTTGGCCCATTTCCTAAGAAGTGGGAATGCTAACAAAGAGCATGAGGATGCTTCAGAACTGCGCCTTTCCGCAAGCAACAGCAAGGGCCATGCTGACGGTGTTTCTCTCACAACACCGGACACAGGAAGCACAGGGAGGCCTGGGGGCCATCGTGCTCATGAACGGCTTGTTAGATACTAAGCTTCTGTTAGAGAAAGCCAAACCTCCTTGTGGATAAGGAGGCTTCCAGACACAGGATGGCCACTTCGGTTTGCAGTCTTAGTTGGTCGTCTTTCTGGTGGAAACACACAGGAAGAGGTGTTCATGGCCGTGACACAGGCAGGCCAGCTGTGGTGAGAGAGGGATGGGTCAGTCCTTTATCACACAGGCCAGTTTTTAAGTTAAGGGATTGAATTAACATTGGCCACCCACTTGTTGGACCGATGACCTCTTCCCTCTAAGTCTCAAACCCAATTAAGAGTCTCATTCCGTTTCTGGACTTGAAACCAACTCTTTTCTACCTGTTCACAAACCTCGGTGGAGGATGTGAGGACCCTGCACTTCCCTCGTTCGGGGTTGGTTTATGAGCAGTAAGATACCGTGCTGAAGCAGAGGGGCCCGCCCCCCTCTGGCGCGGTGTTGGACCCTGCAGGCCTGGCCCCCAGTTCTGGTGGTCCCACTCACTAGTGGTCAGACTTTAAGCTCCTACAAGCCTGTCTTCAGCTGCGATGGGAGACTTCAGGTGTCACAGGGTCATGGCCGAGTAGGGGACACCAGCTCTGCAGATGGACAGCACGGATGTCCCCCCCAGTCAGACTGGCTTGCAGAATCGAAGTGCCCTGTGTGGTTATGGAGAGGATGTGCATGGCTCCCGGCCTTGTCTCTGGCACAGAGAAGGTCCACCACGCTGAACAAAACCCAGCTTACCATCAATAAGAGCTACTTTCTCCATGTTCTGGGGATTTCCACAGCTCCATGCAGAGGGAGTCAAGAAATCTCTGAGACCAGATGGGGGGAGATGACGGTCCTGTCCAGAATGGCACAGATGTGCAGAGGACAGTGGAGTGTCCTGAATGCACAATCCTGAACTGCTCTACGTTACCGATATTAGTGATCAGAAGAAAGAAGTGAAAATCGACGAATACCCGTGATTCTGTATCTTGAAGTGGAAGTTGCCCACTGGGTCATTCTGCTGGGCGGACACACGGGCACACAAATGCATGCACACACGCACATGCAAGGGCACACACGAGTGCACCTCTCTCACACCCTGGAGGCTGCAGGTCCGAGATCAAGGTGTCACAGGCTCAGTTGCTCCTGAAGCCTCCCTCCATGTCCAGAAGACAGCTGCCTTCCTGTCGTGGCCTCCTACATCCATCCTCGTGTGCGTGTCTCCTCTTGTGGGGACACCAGTCCTGTCACCATCAGGGCTTCACCCTAAATACCTCACTTAATCCTGGTCAGCTCCCTAATGGTCCTATCTCCAAACACATTCACACTGGGCTTAGGGCCTCAGCATAAGGATTTGGGAGATACTTTTCAGTCTGTCGCACCCACCAAACCACAGACCTGATTGAGACCCTGAAGATCCTGTTACTGGGGAGGCCACAGGCCTTCATCACTCTCCCATCATGGTGTGGATCCCGTGACCTCCTAGCATCTTCCAAAACTAGCCAGCCCACCCTATTTTTACATTGCTTACATGTTGAAATGATACTATTTTGGACATATTGGGTTAAATAAAAGCTGTTATTAAAATTTGATAATAACATAGAGGTTTTTGCTCCAGTACAAGGTACTTAGGCTAGAGCAAAAACCTCTAAATTATCACAGTGGGTAATTTTTAAAGTTCTGTTTGGTTTAATAAAAACACTTTCCTAATATCCCGTTGTTTGAATGCCCCCGGTACTCAAAGTGCTTGGTAACATCTCTCCCTAGTGCAAGCTATCTGAAATGAAAGCCCCAGCTTCAGCTCTCCAGCAAGAGCTCTTCCTGCCACAGGAACCTCCCCAGTGAAAGGATTTTCCTTTAGAAAATGAAAAATATCACTGATGCATTTTTGCAGTGAAGTTTATAACCCGACCCCTATGAGGGCATCACTGTCTTATGTCAGATGTTAAAAAGGACTGTTTACAGTCCCATAGATGCCATGAGTGTTCATGAAAGCGGGTTTAGGATTCATGAACTGTGTGTAATTTCCAGTGGCATCTCCCAGCTGGATCATACGTAACTTCAGCAAGTGTAGCTCCCGGGGGATTCTCTGTGGACCCCTGCAGGTCACCTATCACCCGGAGTGATACCCCGTGTCTGCTTGGGGGTTCTGGGTGTCCTCTGGACCGGGGTGCAGAGCCAACCAGTGCCAGGAGCTAGGCAGGTGCGACGCTGCTCCTGCCATGTGTCATGCCGGTCTCCCTGCAGGTCCCCACTTCTCACCATGGCTTACGGTGGGAGATGCTGGGGTCTGCTCACCCCAGGGCTCCCAGGAGAGTCCGGACCCCAAGGGGTGATTGTGAAGGCTGGGCGGGAAGGGAAGAGGGTCTGCAGGGCTGGGGGTGGCCACACTGAGGCTCCCTCACTGTGTGAGCAGCGCCGGGAGGCTTGCCCACTGTGGCTGGTGGATGGGCCTCGCGGGTGCTGAGTACCCTGCCAGCCGGCAACTTCATCCCCCGACCCAGCTTGGGTCTCCCCCAAGCTCAGGAGGCTACTCTTGAGAAACTTTCTCAAGTTTGTCTTCCCGCGGGGTGTCCCCGCCCCTTGCCCACGGTTCATGGTCTGGGGGGCAACCTGCTAAAGCCATTTTAGGTCCTCAGTGGTGCTTTGTCTCTTTATTTTATTTATTTATTAGTTCTTTTCCAACTTACTGATGACCTTAGCCCGTTGTTAATTACACTGTTTTCTTCTAATGAACTTTTACCATTTTCAGCTGCCGCCTTTGCTCTCATATGAGCAAATGGCAATTTCCTTATGAGGCTTCATCCGTCAGCCCCAGACCCACACCCCACGCTGGCCTCGGGGCTTTTCCTGTGCCCCCCGCACCTGCTGTGGACGACAGATCCTGGAGCCCCCAGCAGGGCCACCCCACAGATCCCACCCTGCTCCCCCGCCTGGGAGCTTCCAGCTCTGCCTTCCCGTCTCCCTCTGTCCCCATCATCCAGGGATGGGCGCTGGCCTCCAGAGTCCTTCTCAGGGTTCCCTGGGTATCCAGTTCCTTACCCCAGACTCGCTTGGTCTCTGACACAGTGTTTCATCAGGAATCAGAAGCCTTCCTTCTTCTTTATAAATTATTATTTCATGGATAGGCATGGCAGAAATATTCCTCAATGGTGTCTGACCCTTTTTGCTGACCGGCAGAGGATCTTGCTGGGGCTCGGGATGCAGGTGATGGGGTTGAAAGGCTGCCCTGAGAGAGGTGGTCACCATGGGGCACTCTGGGGAGCTTGACTGTGGACGTGGTGGGATGGTTGCTGGACAAGACGTAGGAGGGACAAGGAGGGGACGGTTATCTGTGATTAGGGATGGGCATGCCTATTTTATCTGGTACCTGATAATGGGATGTTTCTTAATTAAATCATTTAAAATCCCACAGCTGAATTTTGGTGGAAGGAATCTAATCATATCTGATTTCTCTTATAATTTATAAAGCTTGCCACCTGGGCATGAGGATCAGCACTTAGAGGTACAGTGTGCTGGATTTTAAAGGAAACAGAAATGTTAATAGAAAAAGCTGAAGGCCATATGAATTATTGGTGATAAAGTCTGATGGGGTCTCACAGGATTAGTGGGGATCCAGTTAGCTGTCACCTTTGTAAGAGATATACCAACTCCAGAATATTTTTTCTGTGTATATAATCAAAGACATGGGCAGATATTTATCAATATTAGCAAAAATTTGGAAACAACCTTGAAATTTTAAAATAGAGCAGTGTTGGGGCGCCTGGGTAGCACAGCGGTTAAGCATCTGCCTTTGGCTCAGGGCGTGATCCCGGCGTTATGGGATCGAGCCCCACATCAGGCTCCTCCGCTATGGAGCCTGCTTCTTCCTCTCCCACTCCCCCTGCTTGTGTTCCCTCTCTCGCTGGCTGTCTCTATCTCTGTCGAATTAAATAAAAATAAAAAAATCTTAAAAAAAAACAGAGCAGTGGTAAGATGAATTATGTGCTGAGCTTGGCAACTGAGATTGTATTTTTGAATAATTTTTAATAGAATAAGTAAAACACTTTGGGTATAAAGCTAACTGAAAAATACAAGATTCAAGGCTGAATATGCATGATAATAGAAAAGACTGCTACTTGTGTTTGCATTTTAAATTGTTCCTTTGTACTTTAAAAACTATTCCCCAAAGTTTTCAAAATGAACTGATACTAACCTTATAATTAGTAGGCATCCTATAAAAATTTCATGTAGAAGAATTTATAAATGATTAGTTTATTTTCATTTATTTTTTAAAAAAGATTTGAAAAATATATCTCCGAGTAATTTGCCATTGCCTGGGAGCTGAGCGCATATCCATTTTCTGCCTACACATACAATTTGTTTGCCATGGTCTCACAAATTTAGACAATAATCCTCCACAAGGAAGCTTTTCAAAAACTTGGAGTAATAGCTTTACTTTTTTTTTTTTTTAATTTAAGGATCCAAAGATCTCTGAATTTCAAGGGGGTTGCTATGGAGATTTTTATATTAACTGGATAATAAAATTAAGAATTATAAGGTGGTTCACCTGTAAGTTGAAAGGTTATACAAATTTTTCTTTCTTCTATGAAAAGAGTACAATAAGTAAGTCATGGGTTCTAAACTGTGTATGCCTTATAATTTAAAATCTAATAAGAACCATGTCAGCAACCTTATTCAGCAGTCCTCGCCCTCGAGAGTGCTGAGAAGCCAGCTAGACCAGGTATGCGTGTCTGGAGAGCAATCAGAAGGGAAGCTGGGCTCGCTGCTGACTTTGGTGGAAGGGTCTCTGCATTATTTTGGGTGAGCGTGGTTCCGTAAGAAGCTCTGTAAGAAGATCTGTGTGGCATTTGTGCCGCTAAAAACTGATGGGCGCAGATGGGGATGCGGCTTTTTCTTCGAGCTGCCATGCCACCGTGTTCCTGGCAAGTGAAAATTGGCCCTTCCTCTGGCAACTGTAATTGCTTTCACCAGACAGCTGGGGGCTCAGGAACCTGTTTGTCTGACCTGCGGGGGTCCGGCAGCTTCTCAGCATGGGGCCGGTGCACAGGGGATTCCTAGACAGGGAGCTGTGACATGTGGATGGCCAGCCACACTTTCCTCCAAGAAACAAGCCCACCAGTGAGGCCTCTGGGGCGTCCGCAGGCCAGGCTCCTTTCCAGATGGTTTCTCCCTTCCCTCACCCAAGGTTTTCTCAGGAAAGTGGAGATTCGCAAGAATCTCCTGAGCCCATGGGGATGATGGCCCGAGCGCAGGGCCCAGGGCGAGGCTACCGATCACTTCGTCCCCTCTGAGACGAGCTCTCACCACTTTCTGGGCTGGTGAAAATAATCTCTCCTGTTCTCTGCCACTGTTCTCTGCACAACGTTGCTCTAAGAATAAAATGAAGACCTAAGCAAAGGTATCGGAAAAATGGGAAGGCCCTGTAAACAGCTGTGACCTCCGTGTGAGAGTAGGGTCTCCACAGCGGGGCATCTCCATGGCCGGCAGTAAGGACAGTGTTCTCCAAAACCCCCAAGTTCCCGTTTTTAACTTATTGCTTCACCGCTGGAATTCTTCCCATGTAGTATCACTACCAAACTACCCTGTTCTTGCTTCGTGATTTCTCTCCCAGAAGCTACAGAGGGGACACTCGCCGGGTTGTAGAGCACTGTCCATCTGCCGTGACCTGTTAGAGCACGGACCTGATTAAGCACAGACTCGTACGGCTCCGGAGGCTGGAGTCTGGGGTCGGGGCGCCGGCAGATCCGGGGTCTGCTGAGAACCTCTTCCTGGGTCACAGATGGCGTCTTCTGGCTGTGTCCTCATGTGGAGGAGGGACTGGGGGCTCCCTGGCATCTCTTCCAAAAGGACACTAATCCCATTGTGGGGACTCCACCCTCACGACCTCATCACCCGAAAGCCTCCCCTCCTGACCATACCTGAGATAGGGTTTAACATGTGACTTTACGGGGGACACGGACATGCAGCCTGTAGCATCCATGATTGAGGAATTTTGGAAAAAGAAGTAAGTGATTTCAGGAAAATCCCCCAGGTTAGTTGTCAGTGGCATTGTGAGCTCTCAATAGCACCTGCAACAGGACAGTAATTCCTGGTGTGGTGTCCAAGTGCTGCAGGTGGGCTGCTCTCCCTCCCCGGCCCCTTCGCCCCACTCTGCCGTGGGTGCCGGCCTCACGGGCACACGGGATGCCTGTGTCTCCTCTTGGCCGCTGTCAGAGCAGCCGCTCTCCTTTTCCTGGGAGCGTCATGGCAGAGCTGTGCACACATTCTAGCTTTGTGTTTCCAGTTCTCAGCCCAGGGACGAGGGCTCATGAAGGGCGGGGAAACATCCTTCTGTCTTCTACCTTCTGTCTGGGAGGGACAAATGAAATGGACAAAAGACAGATTTTTGAGCAAGGCACACAGGAGTTTATCAGCAGGTGCACTGCACACACGCAGGGGCGTGCAGACATGAGGCTGCATGGTGGGGAGGGAGCTGGCTCCTAGCGCATCTGAACAAACCACAGTGAATTTGCACAGAAGTGACAGGACAAAGACAGGACATTGGGCCTCTCGGGTGCCAACTGTGGGAAGGCAAACGCATATGGAAGTGGTGGTCGATCAGGACCAGGCTGAGCAAAGCAGGTTATGTGGATTTGTGTGGTGCCACGTCATCTGGCTGTTAAGGGTCTAGGGTGTCCCCCATGATTAACCTCCGTCCTTCCTGGTGGAGGGGAGGGAGCAACTTGGACAACATTTGCTGCTTCTCATTTCCCTTGGCCCAAAATAGTCCTTATGCCGAAGTGGTCCATTTTGGAGGGCATGTTCCCATCCCATCCACGAGCGTGTCATGTGAATATCCCAACAGATGTGGGAAGGCAAGGTTACCAGGCAGAATCTCAAGGTACTGTGCGTCGGGGCAATATTCCACCGCCAGCATTTCTTGAAGCTCTAATTACCATCACCAGCATTCATGCTTTCTCCCAGACATCCAGAACAGGAGCAATTATATCAAGCTCATGAACGAGGGAGGTCATGGAAGAGTAGAGACGGGGCATGCAGAGAAGAGGAGAGATTATTTCCAGCGGGGCGCATTTCTGTGGCCATGTGCTGGAAAGGCGTTTATGAAGCTAATGAATATAAACTTATACTCTCCGAAAACAGATAGAAAATGCAGCAGAGCATTCGAGTGGATGATTAAAGAGAAAAACAAATCAGGAGGTAAAATTACTGTTTATGGGGCCAGAGAGGCTCTGCAGTGAGGTTTGGTGGAATTGTGTTTCAGAGAGCACTGTTCGGAAACGCAGACGCTATTATGGCTGGAAAGATCAATAAAGATTACAGTGAGCCTTCACGAGCTGCTTTTTTCCCAGCTTCTAAGCATTTCTCCCCAGTTTGTGTATTACTTTGACTTGGTGTTATATTTTTAATCCACCCCAGTAAAGGGTTCTTGCCTTCTCTGTCTCTACCCCTGTGGCCAGCTCCAGATGTTAACAGAAGACAGACCCTTTCCTGTGGTGTGTCCTCCTCCCCACAACAGATACAGAAATATTTGGTCCAAATTGTTTTAGTTTCCACCATTTCCACATTTCTTTCCTTTCTGTTGTAAATACAGACATCATCTGAAGGGCTTTTGTTGTCAAGGCATGATTTGAAATTGCACACAGTGTCTCTCCTGGACATGCCACTCATGTGATATCCCAGCATTTCTGTCGCTGCCCGAGAGAGATGGGGAGTTCCAAATCCGCCGTCTGCACAGTGTGTTAGGAAAGCATTCCCCGTGACAGCTCACAAGTAGTCTGTTTTGAAGAGATGCAGCTTTTTCTTACATTTTTATTTTTGTCTGGTCTCAAGTAGATGTTCCAGTAAAAGGCACCTGTGGAAGAATTCACACATCCAGATTGTGAACAAAAGAGTTTTGACAAAGTGAACAGAACCATGTGAGCACCACGTGAACCATAAGCTAGAACTAAAAAATATAGACAGATAGATAGATATAGATATATTTTAAAAATTTTATTTATTTGTCTGACAGAAAATGCACAGGCAGGAGGTGAGACAGAGGGAGAAGGAGAAGCAGGCTCCTCACTTAGCAGGGAGCCTGATGTGGGACTTGATCCCAGGACCCTGGGGTCATGACCTGAGCTGAAGGCAGATGCTTTAGTGACTGAGCCACACAGGCATTCCCACGAGCTAGAACTTTATCAGCACCCCCCCCCAGTCACTGCCCCCAAGAGTAGCCACTATTGTGGTTTCTCTCCTATCAGTTCAGTGTTTCCAGCATTGCACGACCTCGAGCACATATTTGTGGGGGGTGGTTCCTTCCGCTCACTGCTGTGCAAACTTCCTTGTGTCGATATGCTACGTAGCTCGTTGTCATGTGGCTACAGCACCACTTGTCACCCATTTCAAGGTCACTGGACGCCTTTTCTTCTCCTCCTCCTCTGCCTTTTCCCTAGTTTGGGACTCTTGCAAGTAGCACTAAAGTGTCCTACTAGCAGGCCTCCAGAGTTTGGGGGTCAGTCTTGCTCCTGCACACAAGGGTGGAGCTCCTGCCTCGCTCCATCACTGGCATCTAATGCTACCCTTAACTCTTCCAGCTGGTACAGACAACATTTAGTGGCCCTGCACTGTGCCTTCAAGGTAAAGTTCCCCACCCATCAGTTACATCGAGTTCCTTTTCCTGCCGTTATTGGCCGTTGGGACAGCCTCTTTTAAGAAATTGCCTGCAGATCTCCTGCCATTTTTATAACATGTTCTCTGACTTTTTCTTAACATAGTCTAGATATGAGACCTTTTAAAGCACAGGTTTTGCAAATATCTTCTCCCTCTCTGTGGGTTTTTTTTTTGTTCTAACAGCAGCATCTTGGACGGCCAGAGGTTCCTAAAGGTAATGCAGCCCCAGTGTACTCGTGTTGTCTTTTAGGTTAGCACATAGGCTGTGTTCTAGAAACTTCTAATTTGTCTTTATACTTAGATCTGTAACATACCCGAAGCTCTGTGTGTGCACATGTGCACATGGAGTGAGGTCTGGCTCTAGATTTATTCCCTTTCCAAGTGGATATCCAAATGCTCCATGTCGGGGAGGGAAAAAGTATTTTTCCTCAGGCCATTGTAGGTTCTCCCCTGAGGGCCTACAAAATTAGGCGGACAAAAGACGGCTTAGGAAGAGAAGGACAAACAGGAGTTTATGGTGTGTGCACCATGCACACACAGACACGGAGGGCACTCATGCGTGGTGGGATCCCAGCTCATACCGCATCTGAACACAGAGCAGTGAGTTTGTACAGAAGTGACCAGATGCAGGAGAGGACTCCAAGTGTGTAGGGAGGCAAAGGGTGGGAAGGACGATCACACACATGGAGAACCGGCCAGATGGAGTCGTGTGGGAAGGAGATTCCCTGTCCATCTCATCTCCTGCTGCTGCGGGTCTGGAGGGTCCTGGTGATTGACCCCCATCCTTCCTGGTCAAGGGGCGGGGACACCTTTGCAGATTTGTGTCCAGCTTTTAGGCAGATGGGCGGCCAGGGCCCTTTGCTGGCGTCCGTTGTGTCTCACTCGCCTTCAGCCGCAGGTAGTCCTCGTGCCAGCATGGCCTATTTTGGGTACGTGCCCACTCCCCTCACGCAGCAGCGTTCACAGAAGGGACGGTGAGCTCCCCAGGGCCCTGCAACATTGGCTGCTGTCCTGGTGGCATTGTGCCGGGCTGTTTGGGAATGCCCGTTATTGGTCATACCTATGCCGGGCCTCATAGCCTCCAAGTCCGTGGCTTGTGACCGTTTCACGGTTTGGGGGTTCTCCCATGAGTCCTTCCTGCGGCTGCATTTCCACGGGAGGTTTAGAATCACGGTCTTTTTTCTTTTCTTTTCTTTTTTTTTTTACAAAGAATAATTCACTGAGATGTGACTGGCAATTTATTAAAAGTATAGATTAAACAATTTTCTAATCATTTATCGCTGTTAATAGAACAATAAAATTTTCATTAACCTTGTTTCTAGTAACATTGCTGTATTCACTTACTTATTCTAGTTGTTTTTTTTTTTCTGTAGATGTTTTAGACTTTGTACATCCAGAGTAAGTTGGCTACAGATGCCAGGTTTTTTTTTTCCAGTTTCTTTATAATTTTTTTTAAGCTTTATTGTACTGGTGGGACTTCCAGGAGCCGGTTAAACAGAAGTGGTGACATTGGGCATCCACGTTGTATTCCTGAATTCAATTAGGGCTGGGGAACTTCTAGTATTTCTTTATTAAACATGATGTTCGCGGTGGGATGTGTATGTACCCTTTAACAAGAGAAGAAAACTTTCTAGTTCTGATGTCCTTAAAGTTTGTATCTTAAATCGAATTTTGTCGAGTACTTTTTCTTATCAAGAGGATTATATAACTTTTCTTCATTCTTGAATACAGTGTTATATCGATTGATTTTTGAATGATAAGCCAAATTTGCATTCCTGAAACCAATACAATATTTTTGTGATTTTTTTAAATGTCCTTTGAAATACTGCATAATAATTGGTAATATATTGTTTAGTGCTTTTTGCATGCTAGAGTTTATAACATATTTGTCTGTTTATAACAGATTGCCTAATTTCATTTTTTTTTCATTTTTTTAAGCCCCGTTCTTTGGAATGAATGTTAATCTGACCTCCGTACAAACTCTCAGGAGTATTTATTCTCTAAAACACTGGAAATATTTCTGTAGAAACCATCTGCTTCTGGCAGATCCTTGTATGTGAAGGATTACAATTGCAGATTTAATTTTTGTACTGGACACAGGGTTGTTGAGATTTCTTATTTCTTCTTATAGCATTTACTACAAGTTGTGTTTTTCAAGGAATTTTTCCATTTCAGTTAATTTACAAATTTGTGACATGACGTTGTTCACACCGTCCTCTTAGAATCCCATGATGCCTGCGGAGTCTGCCTGATGCCGTCCTCACTGAAAGCCGCCTTGTGTCACCTCCCTGATTAAACCTAGTAGGGGTTTATGAACTTCATTAGTCTTGAAAGAATAACGATTTTTTGGCTTTGTTAAATTTTCTTGACATTATTTTTTCTGTGTGATTAATTTCTGCCTTTACCTTACTGCTTTTCGTTTGGCTTCCATCTGCTCTTTTTTTTTTTTTTTATTTTTTATTTTTTATTATTTATTTGACAGAGATAGAGACAGTCAGTGAGAGAGGGAACACAAGCAGGGGGAGTGGGAGAGGAAGAAGCAGGCTCATAGCAGAGGAGCCTGATATGGGGCTCGATCCCATAACGCCGGGATCACGCCCTGAGCCGAAGGCAGACGCCTAACCGCTATGCCACCCAGGTGCCCCTCCATCTGCTCTTCTANATCTTCGTGGCACTGAGACAAACGGTTGGCAGCTAGCCTTCTAGCTCTTGGAAGCTTGCAGTAAACGTGAGGACGTTTCTTATGCTGAGGCTCACGGAATCCCGTGAGTTTGGATGCTTATACTTTTCATGACCGTCAGCTCAAGATATTGTCTGACTTCCATTGGACTTTTCTCGGACGAGGAATTTTTAGAAGTGTCCTACCTGGTCCTGTGTAACTGTTCATTCAGTAATCATCTCTTTACAACTGAGTTCCAATCCCATTGCACCCTAGGCGGAGAGTGTCCTCTGAAGGCCTCAGTGCTAGAACCTGCTGGGGCTTGACTCAGTGTTCGGTATGTTCGGACAGTTCCGGCAAATGTTCTGCGCGCACTTAGAATGTGNTGCCCCTCCATCTGCTCTTCTATCTCCGTGGCATTGAGACAAACGGTTGGCAGCTAGCCTTCTAGCTCTTGGAAGCTTGCAGTAAACGTGAGGACGTTTCTTATGCTGAGGCTCACGGAATCCCGTGAGTTTGGATGCTTATACTTTTCATGACCGTCAGCTCAAAATATTGTCTGACTTCCATTGGACTTCTTCTCGGACGAGGAATTTTTAGAAGTGTCCTACCTGGTCCTGTGTAACTGTTCATTCAGTAATCATCTCTTAACAACTGAGTTCCAATCCCATTGCACCCTAGGCGGAGAGTGTCCTCTGAAGGCCTCAGTGCTAGAACTTGCTGGGGCTTGACTCAGTGTTCGGTATGTTCGGACAGTTCCGGCAAATGTTCTGCGCGCACTTAGAATGTGGAGGTATTTTATTCTTAGATTCAGGGTTCTGCACATACCAATATCTCAAGATTATTGATCCCGTTGTTCACAACTTTCAAATCTTTCTGCTATTTTTTGTTTAATCTAGCAAGTTAATCTGTCAAATTTATCTACATTTATTTTTCTCTTTTAGATTTGTCAGTTAGCCTACACTCCTTGTATTTTGAAGTCATACAGTGAGACATACACATTACAATTGTTTATCTTCTGGCATATTCACCCTTTCATCATCATGAAATTCCCTTCTTCTCCCTGCCAGTGATTCGGCTTTACAGTCTACTTTGATGTTAGTGGAGATCCACTTTCTTGGGGTTAGTATTTGCATAATGTGTCTCCTTCCATCTTTTTCCTTCCAAGCTTTCTCCACTCTTATCTTTACGCTGTTCTCCCTACACACACACTGGTTTTTGCCTTCATCCCATCTGACCCTTCATATGAAACGCAGTTCCTGGTGCGCTGGGACTTGAATCTGCAGTCTTAGATTCATGCTCTGTTTGCACTCCCTAGTTGTATCGTTTCTCTTCCTTTTTCCTGTTAATCAAGATCGGTTTTTCTTGTCACGTCTTTTGCTCTCTCGATGTGATGCCCCACCGCTGCTGTGTTGGTAGCTTGCCCGAGAGTTGCCATTGTCATCTTTCCATTATTGGAAAACCATGGCTGTGCTGAGAACTTACACATTTTAGCTCTTTTTTTCCCCTCCTGCTTTGTGTTAGTTTGGTCATAAATTTAAATTCTGCATAATGTTTAAGTTCAAGAAGACATTAATCTTCCTCTTTCATGTAGTTGATATTACTTTATATTTATTTGCCTTTACATTTACCTTTCTTGGTTCTTCATTCATTCATTCATTCCTTTCCTCACATTTGTCCAGGATCATTTTCCTTCTCGCTGAAACTGGCTTTCCCGTGCATCTGTTGGCAACAAATTCTCTCACTTTTGGTTTGCCTAGAAATAGCTTCACTTTGCTTTTTCTTTTAAAGGATGTTTCCCCACACCACAGACTTGCAGATGGGCAGTCATTTTCCTTCAGCTTTTTAAAGATGTCTCTTGCTGTCTGCATTTGTATGGGGCCAGCGGTTTTCTGCTGGGTGTAGTTACGTGTCTCTGGCTTCTTAGCATTGTCCCTCTGGGTGCTGCAAGCTCGCTGTGCTCCCAGGCCCATCTGTAGGCACGTGCACGCTCTCTGCAGGGGCCCGGGTCTGCCCTGGGACAGCGCAGGGTTGTGTGGCATGTGTCCCCTCAGTGACAGTCCTCTTGCGGCCAGAGATGCGGGCTGGTGGCGGGTCACTATTCCAGTTGACCTCCCATGGCTCCTGGAAACATGAGGGCAGCAGAGCAGCCCCAGCCCGTCCCCACCGCGTCCTCAGACTGTCCCTGAAGCATTCCTGGCCTGTCCCCGCGGCATCCCCGGCCTGTTCCCTCGGCATCCCAGGCCTGTCCCTGCGGCGTCTCCAGCACTGTGTGCTGCTCTGAGGTCCAGGAAGAACAACAAGATGAACGAACACAGTGCTTTCTGAGGAGCGGACATGAGGTCATGAACGTCAGGTGTGAAACGCACGGTGTTTGCAGACCACAATACAGAGCGCTGTGAGTGCCTGGCACGCCAGAGACCACACTCCGTGTGTCATCTCACCACCGCTTCTCTGTCAGGTGGTGTTTCTGACTTTAAAAATAATATCAACACAAAAAAACATGTAATATTGCATTCTCAGATAATCTTGATTGAGCTGGTGTCATTCCTTCTGTGGTAGTTGGCGTGTTTGCACAGGTGTGTGAACACACCCACACATCCTTCACTGTCATCCGTTGGGCGTGGTTGGTCCTCTGTCCTCATCAACACCACGTAATTCACGTTTCCTTGTTGAACGGAGTCACTTCCAGATCCTTATCCATGGGCACTGGCTCACGTGCCCTGATGAAGGCAGGTTTACTTACTTATGTTATTATTTAACATGCAGGTTATTCTAGTTTTTAGAAACTACTGTTGGTATTGTTTCTAGAAGTCTCTTTTTACACAAATCTTTGACTTCCCATCTGGCAATTTCATCAAGATTCATTATTAGCAGTAAAATTACAGCATCAAATGTTGCAAATGTTTTTAAGGCTCATTAATATAAAGACAAATTATTCTTCTGATGAACACATTTGTGCTTTCCTGAACAGTTTATGGTTACTGCTTTTGCTGCAACCTCACTAGCCTTAAGTTCTAGATCGTTTTTAAACTTTCCCAAATTAAAAGGCGACAATCGTGTCCTATTTTAACTTGCATCCCTTTGTTTCCTAGAGAGGTACATGCACGTGCAAATATTTACTGGCTACTTATATGTCTTTAGTAAATTTTATCTGCAAACTTTTAACTTCTTTGCTGTGAGTGTTAGTGCTTTTCTTACTATTTTCTAAGAATTCTTTGTAAAATGTTGATAATAATATTTTCTGTTATTGTTCAAAATATGTGTCCAGTTGCCCTTGTGTCCTTTTATTATGTAAATACTAGTTTCAGCATCTATGAATAGTGATCTATTGCTAACCTTTCCCCTGGACAACACCATTTATTTGCTAACACTTAGAATGCGAAGGTAAACGAATCATCTCACCTCAGAGAAATGCTATATGTTCAAATAGGTTAAATAGAGGCTCAGAAGCTGATAACAACGATTTCTATTGTATTCTATTATCTGGCTCTGGTGAAACAGGGAAATATGTCTTCAGTTCTTTCCCTTGAGGGGGAGGAAAAATATTTTTCTCCCTCCCCTTCTGAGTTCTTGGCGGAGACCTTTGCAATAAAAGACAGACCAAGGAGAGAAAAACAGACATTTACTAACACACACATTGCATGCACAGGCAGGAGAGACATGGGGAGAATGAGTAGCTCTCCAAGGTTGCATAGAACTCAGGGTTAAATGCATCTCCGTAGGAAAGTAGGGAGTCATGATTTAGGAGACTCGGGCCCCTGGGAAGAACACTGGGGAGGTGTGGCCATTGGTGACAACGTCTGGGGTGGCTCGACGTCCGGTCCCCTGGCCTGTGACAAGCGTCCATCCTCCTGGCCAGTCAGACTCCAGGAAGGGGATGGGTGACCACTGGTTCCTTTGGAGGGTCTGTCTTCAGGCAGATGAGGGGCGTTCAGAGAAAGCCTCTCCAGGCACTTGCTGTTTTTCTAGTGCCTTCCGCTCAGAATTATCAGTGCACCCAAGCAGCACGTTTTGGGGTGGTGTGTCTTGAACTCCCACAGTCCTATTTTGGGGTGTCATCTTCTGCCCCTCTTCACCCTTGACACTGTTCTTGGAATGGTTTTGTGAAAGACAAAGCAGTGAGCAAGGTTGTGGTTGACGAGAAGTCTTTTTTGGATGTGGAAACTTCCATCCAGGGAGGGTTGGCGTGGGGATGCGGCTTGATGAGGCAGTGGGGGGGACAGGCAGATCTGAAGTAGGGAGGCATGGGGACCTGTTCCCCATCTTTCTGTATCTTTCCAGCACCAGCGTCCTCCCCAGATGTGGAAGCGAGCGGCCCCATCCCAAGCCAGGCAGCCAGGCTCCATCACTGCCTTTCTGTCAGGGGCAGTGTTCTTCCGCCGAGCAGCTGCCCATCTTGCTCTGCGTTTGCTTCTGAAATGACGATGAATGTGAGTTGACAGGTCTTTGAAGTATGGACGCATGCCCACTCAGACATTTTTTCTTGATACTGTACTTGGCACTCACTGGAAACTCAAGTCATTCTAAAGAAAGTTAAAAATGAGATTTTCCTCCTTTACTCATTCCCAAGCTTCTTTCAGAAGGAAAGATTTGATTTCAGAGTATTTGTGTTTGAAAGAATGCTTCCGTTTTCTGCTCCGAAGCTGTCCGCATGCAGTCCCCTCTGTGCCTGATGGGCAGGGTCCGTCCTGCTTGGACTCCAGTGTCATGTGGTGTCAGCCAAACTAGCTGGTTGCTCCCCGTCTATGCAGATAGGCATGGGTCCTGATTCAGAGTGTGTCTGGATGACTGTCCCATTCTTCAGAAGGAAAAATCAAGCTGTGGCATTGACTGCGTCTGATTCAGAACTCATCTACCCCAGGGGCGATAAACACGGTCGAGCAGGTTCCTCAATAACGCTCTGTCTGCCCCTTTATATAAAGTCATGGGTTTATTGCCTTAGCAGAGAGCCCATTCCAGTTACTCTCACTTTGTGCGCAGAGCAGAAAGCCTGTCAGATGTGTGATTATTACCCAAACTTCTTCTGCTACTAACTGAATCCACGGAGTCCTTCTCTGACACTCAATGGCTATGGTTCTTGCTGAATTATTTACCCTGTGTTATATTTTCTTTTTTTGCTCATGGGTGAAAGCTACAAACTGATACCTCTGATTTTCACTTTTCACAGGCGTTTTGGAAAGTGACTCTAATGAGAACCAATCCATCAAAATTAGGCTTTCCTAGTTTGCCAGACTGTTACCATTACATTGATGTCATTAGCTCTGCTGAGTCGCACACATTTACCGTCGTGATTATTAAGAAACAGTGGAATGTTCTTCAGAAACTCCACAGACTACAGTCTCGATAAACACATTTAGGACTTTCCCTGGGTGAAGTGTTGATGGCATGAATGTATGTTCATCTGGGGAGAGGCTGTCTCTTCCCTGTACATAGCCAGGTTCACCCTGTCTTCTGGTGCTTTTCTTCTTCCGTGTTTTCTTAAAAAAAAGACCCTTTGAAAAAGAAAGAAAGCAGGAAAAAAGGGAAGGAAATAAGCAAGAAGCAGGAAAGAGAAACAAGAAAATTTAAATGTGCTTAATTCAGTATTTGAGTTAGTTTTCTTGTGATATGTTTTCTTTGCCTTGTCTTGGGATAAGAGCAGTTCTTTATTTGCAGATCATTCACCTAAAATGGGAGTCATACCTACTGTTTTCATCAGAGCAGAGGAGCATGCAAAAAAATGTTTTGATAGATTTGTTTTGGGGCAAAACTCCCCATATCTCTTAGGCAGGTGTTGGTCACGGTGTGACCAAGAAAAGATAGAGGAGTTGATAGACCAGGTCCCCAGGGGAGAATCATGTCTTTGAACCTAGGATTTCTATCATTTGCTTTGCTGTGCATTTTATATTTTGCTTGAATGACTTTATAATTACCCTGTACATTGCTGGGATGCAGTCAATCTTTAAAATGTCCAAATGCAGCCATATGGTTTGATATTGGTGGATCTTTGCGGTGTGCTCCTCATTTGAAGTTACCCTGAACTTTATAAAAGCACGTAGTTGCTGGATTTTCATAGAGGGCAAATCTCTGTCTTCTGTGATTGTGATTTTCTTCCCTTTTTTGCACAGTAACACATCATCCTTCAGAGTTGGGGGATCCAGAGCAATTCGGTCTTACCATTGTTGCTATGGTTTGGAAATACCCAGTTTAAAGCAAAGCCTTATCTTAAATCCTGATGCTGCTTCTTCGATATTTTAGTTTTCAGCACATGCTGCTCTGTGTGAGATCAGCCTGTGCCAGACCGACTTGGACCAGGGCACAGGGGTGTGGATCCTGGCAGGTGTGACAGAAGGCACCACACACATTCCTAGTTTCTCCGTCCCTTGAGCAACCTCAATCCAGGGATCTCTGCCCACTGGGGTTTGGAGGCAGGATCACTGCCTGGCATTGCAAGTGGGGAGACACTGGTGGGTCTTCAGTTCTGGCTCTCGAGAGATGTTCTAGTATTAGCCTTTGCGTTATAATTCCGGAGTTTGAATGCCACTGCCATTCTGCTTTAGGGTCCTCAGGTCCTCGGTAAACAAGAGCTCTGGTGGTTTGCCTCGCTTGCCGAGTCTGGCGGACTGCAGCCTTCCTTGGCGATGTGAACATGTGATGCCTTTTCCAGCTGTAGCCTTTCTCTGTTTCATGTTCGCTTCCTTGCACTTTGCCTTATTTCATGATGCTGCTTTTTAAAGATTTTATTTATTTATTTGCTTGTTTGTTTGTTTGTTTATTTTAGAACAAGAGAGAGTGCACGTGCACGAGTGGGGAGAGGGGCAGAGGGAGCAGGAGACTCCCAGACAAACTCCCCAACACGGGGCTTGATCCCACGATCCTGAGATCAGGACCTGAACCGAAATTAGGAGTCAGACGCTTAACGAACTGAGCCACCCAGGTGCCCCTCATGATGGCTCTTAAGGGTGGGTGCCCCCAAACCAGTGTGTTTTTCCTTCAGAAGGGCCAGGAACGTCAGCATCCGAAATTCTGCTCAACCAGCTTTCGCCTTGTTTCCTTGGCTGTGATGCAGTGGCGATGCGCCAGGGACAGGAGAAGGATGTCACGGGGTTCGGATGGAAGCTAGGAGTTCAGTGTCAATGACACATGGTTGGGAGGCAAGTAAGAACGGGTGAATATCTTAAAAAAGATCGCTAGGCAAATAAAGCAAGTGAAAATCAGAGTTTCCCCCTCTTGGTATGTAAAAGTAAACACACTCAGTATTAAGGCCAATAAGTGAAATTAAAATCGGTCTTGTTGCATATGAGGAAATATTTAGGGCCTTGAGAATATTTGGTTCTTGCTGAAGATCCGCTAAGTAGATAGACTTCCTTCCAAACAGAAGCTGGTTCTTCTCTCCCTCTGCCTCTAATACATGAAGAGATAATCAAAGCTGTACTGTGACACGCCCTACCTTTAAATAGGCTTAATTACTCTGTGTTTATGACAATTAGGAGTGTAGCCACTTTTTTCTATTGCCAGTGGATTCGTTCACAGGGCGCTGATACTCCAGCTGGCTTTGGAGAGCACCTCGTGTTTCTGCTTCCACGTTGGGGCACAATTAGTGCACCTTTTCCAGGGAGTTGAGCCACTTCCAAAGGTGGGGCGCGTGTGAGCTAACCTTCAGGTACACGCATTTCCAGCCATGGGGATAACATGCCCCATGCCATTCTGTGTCTGTAAGAGGACAGTTCTGTGACTGTTTCTAGTACGTCCAGCGAGCTTGCCAGGACTCAGAAGTGTATGGCCCTGGAAGGCGGTCTGGAGGTCTGTTGCCACAGAGTCACGGTCTTTGGTCTTTTCCGTGAAGGATTCCATTGGCGCCTGTGGCCCCATGCCTGTGAAGAGTGTTGTGTGTGGGGTGGTGGTGCCCTTCTGAGAGGCTGACTGTTGTCAAGACACTGCAGCTGATTTCCGAGTGTCTTCTGAGTGCCCCTGGGGTCTTCCCGTCTCTCCTGACATTCTTTCATGAATGGAGCATTTTTCAACTGAATTGAGTTTGTTTTGAAGGAATGAATCTTGCCTCTCCAAGATACCAAGAAAGTGTTTCCTGAGGTCAGAGCCCCAGAGTCCCCAGGTGGATGCCTTAGACCCTGATTATACCTAGACCCATTTACTCCCCGACTGGAAGATATTTTCAGAGTGTATGTGGTGGTAGTTAGCGGGTTTGATGTCAATTCTGTATTTCTCGGGGATAGAAATAGTTATCGTTTCTGTAACTCCTTCATGTTTGTCCAGAGGGTGCCAAGACGTCAGAACTACTAAGCCAACATGCTTTCATGTGTACACTTAGAATCTAGGTATGCACACTGACCCGGTTGCAATTATTAGCTGGTCATGATGGATAAATGTATTGGTAGCTGAAGACGTCAGGTTTGACACACACACACACCCTGAGTGTGGGTGCCCCGGCTGGTGTGTTAGCGATTTGTCAACACGGAGCAGGCTCTATNTGTATTGGTAGCTGAAGACGTCAGGTTTGACACACACACACACCCTGAGTGTGGGTGCCCCGGCTGGTGTGTTAGCGATTTGTCAACACGGAGCAGGCTCTATGAATTCTGTGCTGCCGCCCAAGGGAATGGCCCTCATCCACGTGGCCCTAGAGGGCTGGGCTGTGGCCCAGTTATGGTCACCACATGCATGTTCCTGAAGGCACACCCCTTTCTCTGATCACTTCCGGAACATTCCATATACTCCTGCTCTTACACCCTGGTGCCTAGAACTTGGTCGCACACCCACATCCCGTGGCCGGGGCACCTGAAAGTGTCATTTACTCTCTGCCAAGAGAAGAGCTTATCTCCACATTGGGGCTGTGTGACTGAGCAGGAGGGCACAGGACACGGGGGCGGTGGGGCCACTTGAGTGCTTGCGGCTTGTCTCAGCCCCCGCGAGTGGAGTCAGCTGCACAGGGTCTGCTCTGGGATTCCCGCCGTTCTGTCCCAGCAAGATGGATTGAGGACAGCACTGTGATTGTGCCCTGTCTGCCCGTAACTCTCATGTTCGTACACGCTGCATCTGTCCGCTGGGTGCTGGACACGCGAGCCCAGTATTGGCTTGGCACTCTTCCACGCCCTCTGATGCCAGATTTAACACGTCCAGTGGCAGACTCGAGATTTTCCTTGCGTGTCACCCCCACTCCTTGTCCCATCTCGGGATGGCAGCCCCCCTCCCACGCAATTTGGCAAGACAAGCCGAGGAGC